>NW_010125964.1:64017-68845 GCF_000699245.1 Pterocles gutturalis | reverse complement strand
TGCCATAGGCTGTGGGTGAGGATCTGGGTCTGTATTACCAAATACACTGCTGGCCTTTCCAGAGGCCTTGTGGGGTTGCTGATGTTTTTGCCTGTGGCACGTGATGCTTTTGACTTGTGAGAGCTGAAGTGCTTTAGTTAAACTGTGATCCTTGGGATCAATACAGCAATGTCTGGGTAGCACCTGAGAGCCTGTGGTATATTAGTGATCTAACTAGATGTTACAGAAGGTCTTCCTGGTTCTAAATTTTATAATACTCATCTTTGGTTGCCTTAGTTGATAAAAAATAGAGCAGCCTCCCAGTCCTTTTCGAGCCCACTAATAGGGTTCTGGATAGGTGCAGTAACCTTGTCTGATGTAAAAGCCTAAAGCTTAGTCTGCTTTTAAATTTGCTGTGTAACATACTGATGTAGGAGATTTCTTGCAGCATTTTTGCAGCTGCAGATGTTTTGAGCAGAGATCTATACAAACTGTAAACTAAATATACTACTTCCAGAACAAGGATATTTTTTAAGCTGCAAACTGTTCTAATCTCTGTATGCTGGTGGTTCTCTTAATGAAACTTGTTTTAATGCTGTAACCTAAAAAAAAATGAACTACTATATTGAAAGACCTCACTTTTATTGAAAGTAGTATGTGACTGGTTTCAGCTTTTCCCTGAACTGCTAGGAAGCTTCAAAGGAAGAAAATCTTTGTGCCCTTGAGAGAAAAGGACAACTAATTTTATCACTTAATTATTTCAGGGGAAGCATTATCAGTCAACTGAGAAAATGCATCTGAAAAACTGTTGCAAAGATTGGAGTAAAAGATGCCACTGCTAGCAGATTTCTGAGGAAAATGCATATACTTCTCATCTATTTAAATATATGAAGTTAGAGGTTTCCACTTTATTTATGAGATGCATTATCAGCTTAAACTCTACAAACCAGCAGCGCCCACCTGTATCCCCTTCAAGACAGTTCAACAGCACCCAAAGGACAAGGGAGATGTTCAGGTCTCCAAAGGTTTGTGTTACGGCATGTGTTAAGAAAACCCTCAATTTTCATCTTTGGGCAGTGCGACTGGTACCCACAGCTCCCAGCCCCTTTGTGGGGTATGTCTGTACTGACTGACAAGGGGAGAAGTGTGTGTTAAACATCTGACTTGCTTGACTTGGTTGTTTTTTCCTCAAATCCACATAATCTGGTTTATGACTTGAGTTCATTTTTGGAGCAGAGTTTGAGGCTTGGCTGAAGTGTGTATGTAACTCAAGGTCATTGCAGGCTTCTTTCTGGGCTGGAGTGTGGAGATGAGAACATATTATTCTGTGTGTATATAACTATTAATTGGAAACCCAAAAGTGACGGCTTTTCATGACTTGCCTGTAGAGGTGTAGTTACTTCATTAAGAAAACAAAGCTGTTGCTTAGTATGATGATTATTATTTTTTTTAATATTGGGGACCGAAGGTAAAAAGCATTGCTTTATGGGTGTTATCCATACTGGAGAATGGACTTCTGGGTGTCAGTCCTGCAGCAGTGACGCTGGCATAATACATGGAGAGAAGGGTGATCCATAATACTGTTGATTTCATTTAAAATTATCTTGATGTGGCCGATTCTTGTGAAAACAAACCAGTGCATTTCCAATGCTTACTGACAGCTGTGGTGGTGTTCCTGACTAACCAGTTGCTGTTCTGAGGGCTGTTACTCTGCTAACAGAAGTTGTGACAGAAGGTGACTTCTGTCACAAAAACATAAACTGTATGTTAAATACAGGACAGGGCGATGGATGTCTCTATGGCAAAGACTGGGAATAGAGACGAATCTTTTGCTTCACAATAAGCTGTTTTGTTTGTTCTTCTGTTAAGCTAAAAATATGTTCTTTGTATAACCAGAGTGTATATATTGTACACAGAATGTCCAGGTTATGCACCTATACTGACATGGTTTCATTTATAGCCCAGGCCACCCTGCAGATGTTATTCTACTAGAAAACAAGGTAATGATGTTTGAGTAGCTGCATAGAAGTACATCATAATGTGTCTTTAACTAGTTTTAATACTTATTTTTTCTTCTGCTTCCAGAAGTAAGTTTTCATTAGGTTTTTCAAGCTTTAGACAAGATGCATAAGTGTTCTGGTTTTGAATTGGTGTCCAGATGTTCCAGGAACCTAGTGAATAAGTAATCTTGAAATGTGTTTTGTGTTTAGAAACTGGCAAGGTATTCACCTGGGGCAGAGCGGACTATGGGCAACTTGGAAGGCACGCAGCGGTTCCCGAAGGACAGGAGGCATGCACAGCATCTGAACAACGCTTGGAGCTGTTGTGTAACATCCCTGTTTCAGTGCCTTGCCTAAATGGAGCATCTCAGGTAAAGAAGAAAATTACCATTTCCCCCCCTTTTTTTTTGGGTGCATTAAATCAGAACAATTTCCTAATACAACACTTGCAAATGCTGCAGCACATTGCTCTTCCTGTAAGCTCAGAAGTTAATACAATTCCATTATTTCAAATTTCTTAAAGGCTTTTGCATTCAGAAACTGATATTTTCCTAGGTGGAACCAGAGTTACCGTTATCAGAAGATGCCAAATTCTCTTATATTTCAGTGCGTGCAGGAGCTAGTTGCACCTGCAGTACAGCCTAACAGATGAGGTGGAGCCCTGCCCAGTTGTAGTGCTGGTTTTGTCTGAAGCCTCTGGAACAGTTTAGCCAATAGCCTTTCTCTAGCTGGTAAATAATAATGCCACAGCTTCTAGATCATGCTGTCTAAGCATATAATGAGTATTTCTCTCCTTATAATATCCTTGGGTGGTATTGGAGGTTTTATTTTCATATGGCAAATTTGATACAACGATTTATCCTCAAGCATAAAGATGATCAGGAAGAAAACTTTACTCAGATTGTTTGCTGTAGTCTGACACAAAACGCAACCTGAGCTGCCTACAAACCGTTTTCTTGACTTTTTAGTAGCTGAGAGGCAGCACATGGTAATTGGCCTGTTGGCAGGCAGTGTGCAGGTCCTGTCTGGGCAGACAACTGGTCACAAGGCTGGCATCTCCCTGGGAGGTAGCTGGTAGTCAAAATGCAAGGGTTGACAGTTTCAGCTGCAATGCTTTTACTGCATCTCTGCCTCCTGGTAGTCTCCCATGGTGGAGACTTTGGTTAGAAGAGTCAGCCTCTGCTCTTTCCCAACGCCAGTGTTTTGTGGATGTGTGCACTCACAGATGTGAAGCAGAGCTTCAGAGCCTGGGACGCTGCAGTAATGGATAATTTGTGTAGTCAGTGTTTAGTTAGTTCACTCCACTGAGTCTCAAACAGGTTTCTTACCCATTTTGAGGTGGGTGTCCCTGCTTTTGTCATTAGATATCTATCGAGAACACTATTGTTGAATATGTTTCACACTGTTTTTCATCTGTGCTTTGGGCAATTCCTCAAGTATGTAGTTCTGTCATTTCTCATACAATGCAGAGCGGAGGCAGCCATAGCTTTTGCTTGGCAGGACAAGTGATCCATGAAGGTGAAGGAAAGGGGTGCATTCAGATATATTTGTTGAAAAGGAAGAAAAAAACAATCTCATCTTCATTCTGCTGCCCTCAGCGCTGTTCCTCCTTTTAGACCTATGAGAGATCCGATTTGAGTGATTAGCGATGGCAGTGTTCTGGAGCAGGCATCATTCTTTGCAGAGCTAACAGCATGAAGATGATTTAAGACGAGCGTGATCAAGAGCTAGCATCATTTGTACTCTGAGGAGCTGTGCTGATGAGGAAAGGAAAAAACAGATAATAAGAGCCCAAATTGCTTCACTTCAAGATTACAAATAAGTGTCATATCTAGAGTTTATACTTAAAAATGCATTAAGTTGCCATATGTAGGCTATGTGGAGTGTGAGCTGGTTTTTATTTACACACAAGCTATGTCTTTTTCCGTTTGTTGTCATAGGGAGACAAGGTTTGCTTTGAGAGCTGAATTAAAAGGAATGCAGAGAAAATGAGTTCTTTTCCATGTTTACCTTGAATGAACAATTCCAATTTGCATGTTTAATGCAGAGATCCGGTTTAACAGTTGGGGATTACAACTAATGATTTTTATCCCCAGTCTATTTTTATAAATCACTTTTAATGATTCAACTGAATTTTTGGCAAAGTTGTGGTCTGATGATTGCCTCTGCATTTCAGTTAATATTGTTGAAACCAAAATGGAGAAACTAATCTAAGGATTAGAGGGCAGTGTAGAAGGCACGCTGGTTTACCTCAAGGACAGTGCAGTAGATTTAACCTCCTTGTCTCCACACCCATGGTTTACCTGCTTTCTCCACCAAATACCAGGGATTCTCCTTTCTTTGTGCTGATACAATCTTTGTGCTTATGTAATATATAAGGGATATAATCTCTATGTCTGGCTACCACTCCAAAACCTGTTTGTGACTAACCTGTTCTGTTGTGAGTTTGACTTCATCTGACAAACTCATTTGGAAACATTGACCTGGAGAAATATGAACACTTTTTTTCTTTCAACTGAAACAATGGAAGAACAAAAGCCCAAGCTTTAGGTAATTATCTACTAATCTGAGTATGTCTTCCTGGCAGCTTTAAAAGGGTGTGTGAACATCAGGTTCGTGGAGTCTCGTGTGTTTATACTTTTTGAATTATGCAACTGCAGGTCTGTTTATTTTCTTCTCAGTACTTTGGTACATAACCGCCATGGAATAGGATGAGGGACTGAAAAGAAACTTAGGGCTGTAGCTGAAGTCAGTTGTGTGAGACATTATGCATGCAGCGCTCTTGTGTTGTGGAGCGTCCTTGATTGGACCTCTTCAGAACATCTGACTCATCTGCTGCTGATGTGCAT
>NW_010125964.1:0-63986 GCF_000699245.1 Pterocles gutturalis | reverse complement strand
TTCAGATGAAAGGACAATTAAATACAAGTGGCCTGAAATATGATGAGCCTCTGTATTTAGCAAATGCTACAAAGACCTGGTTTAATGTTTCCTTCTTGTCAAAATCCTTTTCCAGTCCGTTTGATATTTTTGGTTTTAATAGATATCGTTTTACTGTTTGTGGTATGTTCAGCATGTCATTCACGTTGCAAACATTTGCTGCAGCAATAAACAAGGGAGAATTCATTGTGCTGAACGTTTCTTGCTTAAGTGGATGGAAAGAAGGGCTACACTCATTTTGGATCTGCAGCACTGTTCACATGGAGTTGTGTTTTCATCATATCCTTTCTCTACTTAAAGCAAGCTGTGCTTGATTACAGTTTTCTGAGGAGGGAATCTCTGAAATTTCAGTTAAGAAGTTAAAAAAAAAATCAGTGTCACACTGTCACTTTTGGGTTTTTTTGGGCTTAATTCCTTCTGCGGTTTTACCATCACCCAACTTAAATCTTGATGGTGGATGTAGAGGCCAATAATGGCAGGGAATGAAAATAACTGCTGGACTTGTGGCAACCTGTACCTGCTACTGTGTTTATCCTGATCCTGCTGTGGTCCACGACTCCAGTGTGTATGTTTGTCTTAGTGTGTATGTTTGTCCTGTGCAATACAGATTGGTTTGGATCCTCCATATTGTTCCTTTTTTCAAGGAATACCATCATGAATACACACATTCTCATGGCCCTTTACAGTCAGCTTTTTGCCCCTCTTCGGTGGAAGCTGCAGTAAAGTGTAGTTTTTTTTAAGTATTTGAAAGATAGCTTTGTTTTTAGTATACTCTTGTTTTTTCACCTTTTTCCCCATTCATGTTGCAAAATATTAAGCAATCTACCTACAATACAAATCTAAGATATCTGTTATGATGATAGTTTTACAAAAAATGACAACTGTTTTTGTTTTTTGACTTCTCAGGGAAAATTGTTAGAAGCCTCTTTGTAAGTAAAGCTGTAGTTGAGACTTTAAAGGGTATTAAGAGAAAGAATGTGATAGTATTATATATACATAATCTCTGTGCTGTGTGCATGGCTTTTGTATACTTAGTAGCTTGACTGGGTATTGTAAATATTTGTGGCTATGTTCTTTGTTTTGAATGGTCAAAACAAGAGGTTTGTATTTTTGTGGGAGAGAACCAACAAACTGAACTTTCCTAAACCAGATTTTACTGCTCAGAGTTTGAGAATATATGTGTAGTAATGGATCCAATAAGCTGCTTAAGAAACCACTTTGGGTGTTAGGGAAGGAGGTAAATACAAAAAGTCTCCCTGGTTTTCTTGGCTCAATAACTTTTAGATAATCCAAGCATATCCAAGCAAGTTTCAGTAAGCTCTGTTCCTTGTTCTTTGATTTGCCAGCTTGTCTCAAAACTCCTAACTGTGCAACAGAAATGGCTGTGGGCCCTGGAAAAACTCACAGTAACAGGTGGTTCTTACTTTGCAATAGTTATGTGAAAATAGCAAATAATGAAGAAAAATGAAAACAAGCAGGGTCTGGGAGTGGAAATGGAGAAATGACATGACTTCAGGTGCAACACCAAGTCAGTTGGAAAGGTGCCAAGAGAATCCAGGTGCAACATATTCCACTCCAACCTTTACTCATTAAGCTTTCTCTCTTGTGATATCACTAGAAGTGAAATGACTTGATATCTGCATGCTCCAGACAGGTCAGAGTGCTACTTGCGTTATATTTCAGTTAATGTCTGTTGCTTTCCCTGGGTGTTTAATGCTGTTGGATCTGTCCATCTAGTGATTCTTCATGAGGAGATAATCCCATAGAAGGAGAGGTAAAGGCCATCTTATCTTTTATTGAGGGGTTTGTGAGGTCCTTCTGGACCAATTAATTAAATTATCCTCATTCTTAAGTTGAAATGATGTGGGGTTTCTCACTTAGTAAGCAAGTAGTGCAGTGTTTGTGGTGTTTTTTTTTTTTTTGTCATTAATTGATGTCTTTTACCAGTTGGTCTTGATCTGTGTCCTTTGAGAAATGGCATTGTTGAATTTTCCTTGATTAGTGTAGGTTGGCTTTGTTATGCTGTTTTAGAGATGCAAGAATAAAAATGGTAATGTAGAGATGGTCCCTTTAACATTCTTGCAAGACTGGGAATCAAGTTCCTGGCTTAGCAATTAATTTTAAATGACAATAAAGGAAAATAAAAGCCATGGAGAAGTGGGTTCTGAGTACAAGTCACTGTGCAAATGAGAAGCTGCAATTAAGGATGAAAATAGAGACCAAATTATTGAAAGTATCATTAGGGGGGAAAAGCCAAACAGGATGTATCAAAAGAATGAAACTGCAGTCTGCATACAAAATACAAAAAGTCTGTGTCTGATTAGGTGTGTCTGTGTGATCTGCATGCCTGTGTAGGAGAATGACACTAATCTTGGCAACACCGCAAGAAGATTGAGAGGAGTTGACAGTTATATCACGGGAAATGAGGAAATGGGCTTTACTTCTTGGGTCAGTTTGTTGTCCCAGTTCTCCTCGCAGTAACAAACTGCTGAAATCCAAATGCATCTTTTTGGTTAGGTAGCCATACCATTTATTCTGTGCTTTTTGTATCCCATTAAGACATGACCGTGGTTTGTAAAAAATATCTTTATATGGCTTGAGACATTTAACACTCACAGCAAAGTCATTTCTGGAAGTTAGGAATACCATTGTGTCAGGCAACAGAAGTTACTCTGGAAATACTGTCACTTTTGCAGATAAAGCTTGACTTACCTGCAGGTTGTGTGAAGTAGGAGAGGACTGACATTGGATGAGGTCAGAAGCTGGAGACCCACCCACCATGTGATGACTGAGGTGTTATAAATGGGAGTGTGGGCGAAGCCTTATTCTTCATAATTCATAAATTCATTTTCCATTTCCAATTTCCATTTGGAATTCCAAATTAATACCTCACTTGGAGATCTCTGAACCTATTGGGGAAGTAGAAGGAGACTACAACTCCTTGCCTCAGTGGCCACGGCCTGTGCAGACACGCCTCAGCTCTCAGCAGAGTCGCCCCAACAAGGAGACCAAACTGCCAGCTGTATTTAATGAGCCTGTTGGTAGCAGAATGACTAAGGTATCTTGTTTGTAACTCTGTGACTCGCATATCCTCATACTATATTCCTCAAATTAAGAATACTGACTGGGTCTCACCCTTTTGCATGGGTGGTTCTGATGACAGTGTACCATGACTGCGGCTCGCTCTGAGCTTGGAGACCACTTCAGATCCAGCTCATCGCTCCTCTGGAGTATTTCTTTGCCTCAACAAATGCCAGGAACGTTCATGAATCCCATTCATGTGCACAATGCGGTTAATGCCTGCTAATCAACCATGGGGAGCGCTGCAAAATTGCTTAGAAAATGTACGTGGTGTTAAGGCAAAGTCTCTGTGAGAGGCAACCTTGGAAGGTGACAGCTGTTAGTGCGGAAATGCAGTTCTGCCTCACGGGTGGTGTTTCAGTTGCCTTGTTCATCCGTGAGGACCCTAAACAGAAAGGTTTCAATGCAGAAAGTATCCATCCTAGTTTGAGGCAAGCCAAGTCTAACCCAGGGTATGTGCATGGACATGTTCCAAATCCAAGTGAAAATATGGTTTGAAGCAGGAGGTTGGTGGAAAAGGCCCTAAGCGTGCAGTTTTTCATTCTCAATTTGTCATTAGAGCTGCTACAGAGAAGGGATTAACAAATCAATGGAGGCTAAAACGAGAGAAAATCAATAAGAAACTGTAGTGAACTGGAACAAAGCTATCAATTTACCACTTTCTCTGCAAAGAAATCTCATCCATGCCTCCTTTTATGGATGGAAAAATAATGTAAAAATGATGATTTGGGGTTAGATTAATTCTTTTTTACCTGTCTAACTCCAGAACTTTATGTCAAGAAACTTCTCGTGTAAATGCTACTTATGTTTCCTTTTTCTGTTGTGTTGATGAATTTTATTGGCAGGTTCTGTAATAGTGAAATCTCTTAAAAAGAAAAAAAAAAGAAAAATAGGAAAAATTAGTCAAGTTGAACTACATCATGTAACTTACTTTCTCTTTGTTTACTCTTTTGTATCAGTAGAAGTGAGTTCATTAGTTCTTCATTGTTTTTCTGTCTTAAGAAGAGTGTTACTTCTGAAAAGTTACTTCTTAATAGGTGATGTGCATCATGTAGCTGGAAAATATGCTCGGTAGTGTCCTACAGATGAATGAGATGGGGGAGATCTCCCTGTTTATTGAGTTGTTCCATTGCTCCTTTCAAACTCATTTGTCACCGTGGGGCCATAACCTCACTGAGGCCAGCGTTCTCCCTGCTTTTAATTTAAGGATTTTGGATTTGGTTTGAACTTGGGTTATGTTTGTACTTTTACGCCAAGGATGGTGTTTGTTTTCATTTGTCTGATGTTTCCAGCTTTCACTTACCAATGAATCATTTAAGCTGTGAGCTCTGCCAGTCTTCTTGGCCTTTGTGCTTATGTTGTAAGTTATTGTAAAGCTGCTGTTTAATGAACGATTCAGAAAAGAGAGAAACTCATGTTTCTGCTGTGATGCTTGAAGTTGTTGCTATGCCATGGCACACAGCGAGTTTCAAATTCGGGTTTACTGGGTACCTGTTTGTCTTCCCACCTGGTGGCTCATCTCCTTTGCCTCTTGGCTGCCTTGCCTCTCATTGAAACTGAAGTTGTCAAAGGCAGAAGCCACCTCTGAACTCTGTGTATTCTTTATGTGGTCTGATATAGCCTGTGCCTTTGCCCCAGCCCCAGCGTTCAACCAGCAGAACGTGTTTGTGAAAGGAGGAGGAGGAAGGAGAAAAACAAGTGAAAAAAGATGTATCCAATTCGTGATGGACAAAAGTGCTAAACTGTCTCCTGTTTTAAAACCTGTCTAAGGGCTTATTCTGAGTCTCCTGGCAGTTGATTGCCAAGGTCTCTATAAATTCAGTGGATATCACAGCAAAGATTGCTAAGACCTGTGCTCCTGTTGATGCCTTGCAAGTTTTTTTTTTTTTTTAATCATATAAAAAGCAAATGAAAACTTTCTAGAGAAATTCTTTTATTTCATTATCAGGGAGAAGAAAAATTGATAGTTCCTTAGAGAGATGGTTCAAAAAATGACACCTCCTACATTTTGCCACTTTAGCTCCATTTTCCCATTCCTCCTTCCCTTCCCAGGTGTAGAGCTAACATAAAACAATCCCCTCCTTGGTAACAAGTGCTCAGGGAGCCAGTAGGGAGTTCTTATGTTTGTTTTTCCAGAACATTGTTTGGCATAATGTTTGTGCTTTTAAGTGTTAAATTGACAAGCCTTAAATAGCTAGTTTTCCTGCTAGTAGTTGTTTCTGTGGAAATCCCTTCTGTCCAGCTTTTTTACATTGCCAAGGATTACCTGCAGCCCCCTCTGTTAGTTGATGTCGCGCTTTGAAAGCATGAACCCATTCAAAGCCTTGAAAATCTGAGACCTTGGTTTATTTCTATAGAAAGAAAAAGGGAAAGAAAAAAAAAAAGCTATGCTCTGTTGTACTTTACGAGATTATGGGGAGGAAGGAATGAAAGCCATCTAACAAACTTCATCTAACAGATTTCAGCCACTTTAGTCCAGACAGAGATATTATGGTGTCTAACATTTGATTAAGTACTATGACAAGATAGACCGCAGGTGTATATAACTACGCAATTCCTTTATTGCTTTTGTGTATGCAAAGACATAGTAGTGTGTGTTTTATAAGTTCAGTGTTCTCTGTACATATACAAACATAGGATATATTTTTAGTTCTTGAATCTTATTCCCTTCTTGTATCTGTTTGGTCCCTTCTTTTGCTTTCTCTTCTTTTTTTATTTTTTTTTTAGTGTGTGGATGGAAGAAAACTCTTTTTCTTTGGTAGTTTTGGGAAAGGGCTTTATGACTTAAATGCACAAAAATAAATTCCAGAAATAGCAAAAAGTGAATTGTTTATTTTGCTTTTCTTTGACTTCTTGTTCTGCTACTGCTCCCTTTTTAGGATTTAAGCACTACAAAGAAAAGATGAAGGCATCCTGATTTTCCTAAAGATGCATTACTCACTGTGGTAATTAAGTTAAAACGAAAAAAAGGAGCACCCACTTGTAGAGCAAATATCTGTGTATTTATAAAAATGTAGACAATAATTGGCTTACTTTATCAAAAAAACTTTGTGACCTTTGGGAGCTGTTTACAAGAATTTTTCAGAATTTTGTGAGGAAATAAGAAGAGGAAGTGAGATAGAAAGCATTACAAGGTTTTTAATTATTGTGGATGTTTGAAGTTCTTGGTTTAAATGTATTTCTTCCTTGCCATGAAAACCATATAAGGAGATGGCTCTACTCCTCCAGTGCACGTCACTGAAGTTTCCAGTTTGCTCAGTGGCTTGGATCCTTGAGGCTGCCGCGATACCGTATGAGCAGAAATTTTTCACCCGTCTTTGTACAAGGCTGCAGAGACCAAGCAGTGTTTGTGGCATTATGTGAGCCTGTAAGTCCTGCCGTTGGCCTTTCCCTGGGGAAAAAAATAATAGTTTGGGCTCAGCTGTTGTACCTGAGGTGGTCAGTTCAACACGTAAGACTGGTAAGCAGTATTCTGTATTTGCTTTCATGCTATCAGAATGCCTTGAGAAATACAAGTGAAATGAATGTGTTTGCTGGAGATCAGGGGTATCATCTTGATGCTTCATCTTCTGTAGTTGTTCTGTGAAATCAGCTGCTTAAAAATCTGGTCCCATTGGCAGTTTAGCGTACAACTGTAGCTAGTGAAGGTGCTTTGGGCCCTGTGTAAACATAGAGAGTTGTTTCTGAATTGAAGCCTGGAAAGCATTACAGTTACTCCCCATGTTGGCTGCTGGCAGCTTGGTCAGATACGCAGGTTTCGTGCACAGTATCACTGGTGGCTCTGATACCACCTTGCTTAATACAGTATGTGATATATAAGGTGTATTGCTGTGGGTTTGTGAGGCAAATCTGTTTCTCAGCATCTTATCTTCAGATAAGTTGGCAAAAGGCAGTCTTTTCACCTTAAATGGTCTGTCTTTTGAATACTGGTATGAAGAACTGATTCGGGTCCAAAACCTTTATTTGATCCTACCCAGTGTTTCATGCTCTTGGGTGGATTGTTGGACAAGGAGAACATTTAATAAAACAATTCTTATTTCCAACATTGATATGGGTATTTGAGAGCATAAGTCTTATTATCAGTAATCTTATCTTGAGCTAGTAGGTGTCAGCTTGTCTTTTGAAAATTTAAATTTGTCATGTTTGAAAGGATTACTTTGAAAGAGCATGCCAGTTTCTTAAGAACACACAGATTGATTTTTTGTGCTTCACAGTGAATCTAATGTTTTCATTTGCAATGCAAGTAACAGGTTGTAGTGGGAGGAGATGTTGTCAGTCTTCAGAAAACAAAAATTCACGATCTTCTCTTTTGCTTTTTCATGGCACCTGATGTGGTTTGATTCTTAATTCTGTTTCAAAAGAATGCAAAATATTATTTCATGGTGGTTATATCATGTGGAAATAGAAGTAACCTTAAACAAATGAGAAAACAGAAATCTGTGGTGATGGTCCCTTTTTAAGTTTTGTTGCGTATCTGTAAGACTCCTTTCTCTTTGATACTGCTAATTGTACTCAGTATTTGTATCTGGGACATCCATTACACAGAATTGAGGCTAAGAAAAATGTTGAGACTTGTAGAAGTGCATTTATGTGGTCAGGTGTAAACCTTTCCATGGAGTTTTTTTTGTGTTCAGTTTAGATGTTAGACTGAAATCTCCTAAACAGAAGATAATCTTGGTATTTGCAGCTCCAGAAAATGAGTGGATACTTGGAACAGAGTAATAGAAGGCTCTCTTTTTGCATTAAGTCGTACAGGATTAGTTTGCTGTCTCTGATTTGTCCTTGCCACAGCAAGTCTGAAATACAGACTGCTTGGAGGGCCATGAGAAGCAAAATGCTTATGTCTTTTTACTTAAAAAGATTAAGATGGTATTTGTGAATTACAGTGATGCTATTTAATCATCTTAAGATACAATTGTTTTAGCTGAGAAGCTGTTCAGAATAATGAAACAGGATATGATGTGAATTTAATGTCTTCCATGTTTGAGAGATAAGGTGTCCCACTCCCACCTCTTCAACACAGGAGGACAGGATAGTATCCTGGGTTTTTTTCTGTATAGTACATGGAGACATCTGCAATGTCTCGTGGCCAAATGAGTTAGGAGTGCGCGAACACTGACAGTATTCAGGGTCTTCAGGGATGATTGGTTTTGTGTGTGAGGCCTCTTTGCAGTCAGATTGGCAGAAAACCAGTGAGAAAAGAACATTTATTCACTTATTTTGAGTTCGTGCTCAGTATGCCATACCAGAGAGAATACTAATTGTCATTTTATCTGAGGACTTCAAATTCAGTAATGAATTCAGTATGTGAGGGACTACTGATGTACCACTGCTGAAATTAAATATACATTCTAGGTTGCTCTTTCAACCTTTTTTTGCCTGTACTCTCCCCGTATGCTTTACTTACTGCCAGCTTCTTTGAGGATACCTGTGTTACTACAGGGATTTCAGATTACGCTGCTGCTTATTATCTTTTTGACAACAGGTAGCATGCTTCAGAAGCATCTCTTCCCATTCAGTGAGAGTGCACGTGCTTTCTCTTTGAGTTCTGTGACTGAAAGAGAAACATTTTGCTTTCTCTTCTTTTGTTATTACTGGGCTAAGCACTCAATTTTGATAGTTTGAGAAATCAGTACCAAATTCTGAAATCTTTTTACTCATGTTAGAGAAATGTTATTCATTGTGATGCGCTTGCATTGTGTGCTTATGCATTTATTGAGAGAAGTGTATAATATACCAAATAATGCTCATGCTTGGATTTCATCTTTCTTACTCTCTTTTGTATTCAGTACTCTGTGTTGGCTGACATTCAGGGAGAAAATGAATCAAAAACATTAAAACACTTGGAATAGTGTTGCTAAATTAGTTTTATGTTTGAGTTAACAAAAATGAATCTATGAATTGTAGGTTTGATCTTCAGTGAGGCTATTTTAATGTCATTCACTTAGTTATCTTTAATTAAATTAATGGTAAGACAGATGTAGGAAGTAGTAAAAATACAAGTGTTTTGCTTGTGTAGATGTAGATATACCCAGGTATAATTGAAAAGGAATACTTTGATTTTAGAGAACTGGTATTAGAAGACCCACGGTGGTTACGTTTGTCTGAGTTGCATCTCACAACAGCTCAGGTAGTTTGCTTTCGCTCGTAATTTATTTAGCAAAGATCTCTCATGCAGGACCATAATCATTACACATGCCTTGGCTGAAGCTTCCTTGTGAGATATTTTGCTCCTGTGTTTTTTTTCCCCTCTTTCTTTCTCTTGCTCTCTTGCCCAAGAGAGTTGTTCTTGTGCAGACCTACTGAGAGCCATCTGGTGTGGCTGCGGGGAAGGCAGCGCTGCACACCTGAACAAGCCTGTCACGCTGTTCACATCTGTCCTGGTGCTGGACCTGCGCCTCTGAGAGATGGGCTGCAGAGACAGCATTGTTACCGTGTTTTAAAATGTATGTTTGGTGTCACGACCTGGCTCATAAACCACCCTGGGTGGGACGAGCGGGGTTCGCAGAGGTTCCGTGGATCCCCTTGGGGCAAATTAAGGTGAGACGACACCAAAAAATCAAATACTGGCTTATAGCTTTAATGCATATAATCTTTGGGAACAAGGGAAACGTTGAATGTAAAATGTAGCAGAATTAAAAAAAAAAAAAAGAGTCGTTCAGTGCATTCCTCACTACTTTATACCAGCAAGGAATAGGACTAGGGGTCCAGTTGCAATCTTTTACAACTGAGGTGTTTGAGACTAAACCATTTGTTCACAAGGCCTTCAGCAGACAATTGCCTTTCATCCCTTATGGGGCCTTTGTAACAGGCAGTTGCAATCTTTTTTGACAGCCCTTTTTTCTTTTAGTCCCTTACATTTGGCCATAAGCTTTTGGATACTTCAGTGTATTATTTCTCAGAGAAAAGACTTTCTCCAGACTTTGGGGAAAAGGAGTGTTCAAGTGGCTATAAGCAGGTGTCCTTGGCATTGAAAATTCTTTCAGGTCTACGATCTGTTTGGACGTTCTAGGGGATAGCATTCAGGCCTGCCAGTCACTGTCTCACTTGTTTCCATATACTATACATCCTTCTGCTTTTGGAGTGAAGAAACTTCTATACTGCAGAAACCTGAAGGTATGGCTTTTTATGCATCCTTGTTTCAGCTAAGGGCAGTACCTCAAGGTGAGATGCAGTAGAGCTTTCTTTCCCCTGGATTGGTGTCAAACTTTTCAGCTGAGTTTCAGAGCAGACCTACCTGATCTGTAAGTAATCTTTTCCTTCCTCTGGCAATGTAGCATCATATTTCCTCCACTCCCCCCAGGCCGATTCTGCTACCAGAGCTGCTAAAATGGATAAAAGACTTGGCGGTCAGTAGTTGTATTCTGCACCTCTTTCTCAAAGCATCAGCTCTGCTCTGTGTAGAAAAATCCCCAGATGTTTCTCTCCTGTCCTTCTGTCTTTGTAAGGCACACCAAGGCTGGCATTACTGGCTGGAGATGCGTGAAGAATTGAAGAGCAGCGCATTGCGTATCTTAAGAAAACAGCTAACAAAAGAAAAGGGGGTAAAACCCACATGGTTAAATCAAAGCAAGCAGCAATGCTTAGGTCTTGGACAGAGTAGAATAAAGGGAATAAAGAAGCAAGCATTCCTATGTATAATATAGATGGTTATAGTAAATCTCCTATATAGAATCCTTTGATATTTGTTTGCAGACAGTGCGGCTCTGTAGTACTCCTGCTGCATTTCGGGTCTGCATTCAAGAGTTTCTGGGTCAAGTTCAGTGTTAATGTAGAGAGGCACACGTAAGTAAGTGGAGCTCTCCAATATCCAGTGGAGTTGCCCCAGTGTTGTAAAGCCATATGGTCGCGTGGTTTCTGGTGGCTGTCATAGACTAATAATATAAAAGGTAATATATCTGGGATTCATTTAAGGTAGTGATGGTAGTGATCATCTATGTGAGGCTGAGTACATGTGTTAAGGCAAGCTTTTCTTGAAAGTCTTATGATAATTTTTGTATTGGATTTGAGAAATCTCCTGGAATTGGGCCAGAGGGTTATGTGTTCCAGTAAATGACTAAAAGTGAAATTGTGTCTGAATGACTCTTTCACTGATCTCTAAGCCACTGGAATATGTGTTATCGTAGTGACTGAAAAATTACTTCATCATTTCAGAGAGCTTTATTTTAGTTAATATAACCCTCTTCTTCATTCTAATACTGATTTGGTCTCTGATCTATTGGATTCAGTAAGTATTTGAAGTTTGAATTTCGCGTGACCTATGTCATATTAATGTGTCTTTAATGCTTGGAAGCGTAATTTATTCTTGTGAAGGTTTGCAGAGTAGTAGCACATACAGAAGAGCAAACTTTAACAGCAATATTATGGACCTAACCCAGTATATTTTAATGTAGCTGCTGTGTACGAGGGCAGGAGAGTGTTCTCTGTTCTAGCTTTCTGTTTGGTTGCCCACATTTATTAAAGTAAATTTGACACACGGGAGGGAAATTTCCATGTTTGCCGTCTGTTCTGAATTGGCTTTATTTTGAAACAGTGACCAAAACCAACCTATTCATGCTTTAATTGTAGGAGGCTTGTTCTGACACTGAGCAGTACTGGTGATGTTGGAAGCATAAGATGGGTTTGTCAGAGTAAGTACTTACAGAAGGGGGAACTTACCTCAGAAAAATCAGAGTTCAAGAAAGTTCAATCACATGAGATCATTACAGTTTCTTTGAAGATCACGTTTATTATAAGAGCTGAAAGAGCTGAAAGTTTTGGGATTTTTTTTGAGGAGGTAACTGTCTTGGTACCTTGTTTACTGTTAACTGAAACTGCTAAATTAAAATCTCACAATTAAGGTCTTACCGGGCTTATTCAGCACGGCGAAGAGGAGGTTTCAAGGGCACATAGTAGCAGCCTGCCAGTACCTACAAGAAGATTCATCAAGAAGATGGAGTGGAGCAGGAGGACAAGAAACAAAGGACACAAATTAAAATGCTAGGTTCAGTCCTGATGGAAGGAAAACCTTTTTCAGCATGAGAACAATTGAGCAGTAGAACAGGCTGCCCGGGAGGTTGCACCATTTCCATTCTTATAGAATGGAAAAGACCCCCCTGGATAAAGCCCAAGCGATACAGTCAGATCTCATCGCTGACTTGGCTGTGAGTAGGAGGGTGGACTAGAAACCTCCTGAGGTCCCATCAAACCTGCATTGTCCTGTCAACTGAAGATCTTGTTTCTGTCCTCAAAACTGTTTCCACACATGCTCAAAATTCAGAATTATGACACTTCAGCCCGATACTGTAATATAACAAGCTGTCAGAGGGCTAAGCTTTCATGTTATTTGTTAGTATACACTGGGCAAGGGTCAAATCCAGCTCAGTTTGCAGAAGTGATACTTCTTACTAGGAAGGCAACCAGGGAGAGAGAAGGAAATTAAAGAAATCATGCCGTTTTTTCCTGTCAGCTATAATGCACGTGTTGGGTGCAGCAAAATATATAGAAGCATTATGTAAGCAGTTCAGAGCTCTCAGTGTGCCCCTCTGGATAAAATAAGGTGCTGGTATTACTTTGATAGGGTAGAAGCTGGCATCTGCTTTCCACCACTGGCTTGTGGAGAGGAAGGCTGTAACTGAAATAGCAACTTGGAAAAAAACCGCTTCATGGTCCAGTGGTTCTTTGTTGTTATTTTGTTTTGGCCCAGAAGCACTAAAATTAGCTGTCCTCTCCTCTTTGGTCTTATTTTCTTTATACTCCAAAGTTCGCAAAGTAGAAAATACATTGAGAATCTACTCTGCAGTTTAACTATCCATACACTGAAAGTCAGAGCCCTTCATCTGGATGCTTAAAATGATAATTTGATATTCAGGGTTTGTTCTGCTGTTTCTCTAGTTATGTGCCATTCTCTGGCATCAGTTGCTCTTTGGTCATATAAAATTAAGTCACATTGGTTTACGCTGATAGTTTTGCTCTAAATTCATAAGAATAATTTTAATTCTATGCCCTTCTCACTGTCCTCTGCTTTCTTTTGAGCAGCAATAGACGCACAGTCTGTGTGACAGATACGCTATTGAAATTAGTTCACTACAAACAGAGCCTCTGCTCTTCAGAAAATTAAAAAACCTGATGTCTGCAATGTTGTGTTCTTCTGCAAGGGTAAACGGAAAACTGAAAGGAGACAGTTGTTTAGAGGTGACACAGATGTGACATTGTCATCATTAAAATGTTTCTTGGAAAAGCATGTCCTGATTCATGAGAATGATTTTTTTATTTGAGTATTTCTTCTGAGTTACAGTATTAGTCATCTAGAATCATGTATGCTGTCTGCGGTTCTTTTTAAGGATCTTTGCTTGTCCGAAGAAGTTCCCTTTATTTTTATTCTTTCTCAGAGGGGTATATGTGAACCTGTGAACACAAAGCTAATTTTTTTTGCCTCATTTACTCTCGACACCTTAAGTTGGCTTGATCCACAAATAACTGTGCTGGAAATAAGGCTTTTGGTTTTAATTTATTTATTTTCTGTGTATGCCTGGACTTTCTACTTTGGGTTTAAATTAAAGGCTTCACAATCAAATTTGTGGAAAAACAGCATATAGCCCAAGATTTTACTTTTCTTTGAAATCTGAGAGACAGCTACAAGGAACCATTTCCATTCTTTGCAAGAGCAGCAGTGCTCCTGTTCTTATAAACCAATTTGCTTGTGGGTCTGGTGTTGGCATGACGAAAGGCTGGGGTTTGAAGAGCTGTGTATTTGCAAATCCCCTGAAGCACACCCGTCTTTTGCTACAAGCTGTCTTGGCTTTTCAAGGCCTGGTGCGTGGTGTGTGGCTGATATTTACTTCCCTTGTAGTTTCCACGTGCAGAAGAGGATAAGGAATGGAAATGCGCTTGATGGCTTCTCATGGCAGGTAAAGCGCTTGGGTACCTTCTGCAGACAGCGGTAGTGAAGTCTGGCTGGAGTAGAACTAGTGCTGTGGAAGGTTACAAAATAAAGCCCAAGGAGCCCAAGTCTGATGAACAACACAGATCATTGGTGTTGAACAGAAGAATCTGATTTTCTTGAAGTTTTCAGTCTGTAACAATTGAGAACAAGTTGTCATTTTGTGTTCTCCGAGTGCTTTGGAGGCCTACAATAGGATCTTCTGAGATCCTTGGTAGTGTACAGATGCAAACAAAAATGCTGTTTCTCACGGTCTTTACCGACTAAGTATATAGGGATGCTTGCAGGCAGGAGACAGAAGGAAACAATGCCACTGTCATTTAGCACGGTTTGCATATGATATGAGTCGATATGAAGAGCGCGTTGTCGCCAGGTTTCTTCCGCATTTTGTAGGTATCATAACAGTGGCAAAACTTGAGGAGAAGGATTTTGATGCTTGAGTGTATACAAAAGGCTTTAAAAAAAAATCAAGTAGTGTTTTGGTTGAAACATGGGAGGGTAGAAGAAGGGACTAACAACTGTGTGTGTAGAGCAAGTGACGAAGTATTGAGGGAGGTGGCTCGCTGCTGGTGAAGGTGCCATCCTGGGGTTTTCACTGGGGAGACTGCTTCATTGGAGACTTTCCAGGAGTGGCATGGCAGAGTCAGCGCTTCTTCCAGGGCTGGAAAGCCTTAGCTGCTGGTTCTTTGAGAGCTGGAGCACAGCTGGGCGCTGCTGGTGTTGCGTGCAGTGGCATGGCAGAGTCAGCGCTTCTTCCAAGGCTGGAAAGCCTTAGCTGCTGGTTCTTTCAGTGCTGGAGCACAGCTGGGGACTGCTGGTGTTGCGTGTTTTGAAGCCAGTTAGAAATCTGAACAGGTCTAAGCACTGAAGGGGAGCTGGAAAGGTGCCGTGTGAATCTAGTTGAGGGCAGTGAAAGGGTGCCACAGTGGAGTGAGATGGTTTGAAAAAGTTTCAGATTGTTAAAAGGCAAAGACAGTGTAAATTGCTTCGCATGAATGCAGCTTGCCATTGGACCTATAATTCCCTATGGTACCTATTAATTTTAATTTCTGTATGACAGCAATACACAGTTTGGGGCAAGTGAGAAAGTACAAAATTGCTATTTTTTCATACGCTTCGCATGAATGCAGCTTGCCATTGGACCTATAATTCCCTATGGTACCTATTAATTTTAATTTCTGTATGACAGCAATACACAGTTTGGGGCAAGTGAGTGCAAAATTGCTATCTTTTCATACATAAAATTTGGCACTACAGAGGATGTCTCTTGAAGGTTTGCAAACTTTCCAAAATTCTCTCTAGCTGTTTGAGCTCCAGAGGTTCAATGGAGTTAGTAGTATCAGTATGTGTGTAGGAACTGTGGGATGGGTAAAGGAGAAACACTAAAAAAGCTTGTTTAACTTTTTTTTTTTTTTTTTTTTTTAACACGTGAAAAGTACATTAGAAATTGCACTGGTTATTTAAAAGCTTTTAAACCAATAATTATTCCTGTAGGGATGGTAAGTCTCGGTGGCTACAACATGACCTGATTTCACATTGGGTTCAAAGTGCGCACACCTCTGTAATGCTGAATGAGCTTTGCAGAGAGTTGTGGGTATCTCTGCAGTATATGTAAGGTACCTGTGAAATACGTAATATTGATATGTTTGGCAGAATTTATAAACTTTTCTGGTGCTGACAAAACAGTAATTCTTTCTTGTTCCAAAGTGAAGTCCAAAAATAAGCACCTCCATTTTATGATAAATAGCCCGTGCACTAGGTGTTGTCAAGGGGTGAAGTCCAAAAATAAGCACCTCCATTTATGATAAATAGCCCATGCACTAGGTGTGGTCAAGGGCTCTTGAGTTAAACATGTTCAAAATTTTTAAATCAGGCTGGTTTTGAGATATGATGTGCCAAAACAGAGTTGGAAAATTTTAGCAATGTAATTGCATTTTTTCATTCTTTCAGTCACAGAACTGAGCAGACCTGTATTCTCTTATCCCCCCAGCCCCTCTTTAAACCTGCTGCCTGATGAGTGTAGATATAGAAGGAGAAAAAGAGTTGTTGAAAGATCTGTTTTGTATCCTGTCCCCCTAAACACTTGCATGTCTGAGTTAATTTTCCTCATGTTTTAGCAGTAGTACTGCGGCTCTGCAGGAGCATGCTGTAGCTGGGGAGCCTCTCTGGCAGCTTGCTTTCACAGCTGCAGCCTGGCTTCGTTAGTGCACACAGAATTCTGCTGAAAATTATCTGGACGTGAGAGTGTAGAGATTTTTGTTGCTGCTGTTCCAGAAAAGGACCCACAAGCTGGGATAAGGAAAAATTTTCCAGTGGCAGATTTATTAGATGCTATGACTATTAAAAAAACCCCCTAAACTTCCCTAGAGGGATGTCTTTAGAAACCTGCAGAACTTTTCTGCTGAGTTGTGTGCCAAATATCTGTTTTTATCAGGGAGTACTGGATGGCAAACTTTCACTCTTACTGTTTGATTGTCAGTGAGTCCTGCTCCCCTTTGCATATGGCTGACAGCATAATACAATCAGGCAGTGATTCACCACCCTGTCCCCAGCCAGCAATTGAGAAATGAGACTGAAATGAAGCTCTAAAAATAACGCACCTTCACTTCTTGGTAAGTGATTTTACACCCAAAGTCAGTGTTCAGAATTCTAGCACCCCTCATCAGGGGTAGCTCTGTCGTCTTGCACAAAGATGCTCTGAGTGTGTTCCTGGAGGGCAGCAAATGTATTGTGTTACAGGAAGGCAGGTTTGTAGCACTGCAGTTCTGAAAGCAGAAGTATGATGTCAGTCTGGGTGTCAACTTGAAGGCAGAGCATCAGGTCCTTCCTGCAAAGTTATAAACCCATCGACTGGGTGAACTCAAAAGGCATATGTGACTACACAGTGTTGGGTTTGGAAGACTAACATAGATATTGAGTAACTTTGTGTGGTTTGTTGCATCACTGGTCAAGTGGTATTGGTTATACAAGTAACACTCTAGTGCTCTCCTGTCCCTAGAAGAAAGAAAATTGGAGTTTCAGGGGGATGTGAGCTTTCCTGTCTCACTGCCAGTTCTTACCTCCTAAAAGAGCAGATGACTCAGCAAGCTTTGAAAGCCCTGATTAGGGACGGGGATTTTCAAACTATGTTCTTCTAAAGATACTATCACCTCTCCTCTGAAGTTTGAAACTAGTGTGCGCTGCTCCGGTCAGTAGTTAAACTGTCTGGGTGCCCCCTCAGCTGTGCTGCTGTCCCCTTTGACTTGTTGGAGAGAGGTGGAGCAGTGTGGAGCAGCCCAAAAAGCCTGGGTCTGGCCGCAGGCTGGAGGGACTCATGGTGCAAGCCCTGGCTGCTGGGGAACCCTGACAGCCCCGGGGTCTGGGTTGCAGAGGTCAGTGCTGCCATGGGAAGGCCTCTGGCATACGGGACTGTAAGGCTGCTCCGGGGCATCTCTGTGTGTGCTGTGATCCCAGGAAAATGATGGGGAGGAGCAGCACAGATCAGTGTGTGCTGGGGTCCGTACTGCCAGAGTGAGGGATGGGCTGACATTTCGGTGAGCTGGAGGTGAGCCAGGGCTCCGGGGGCTCCTCAGCCCCAGTACAGAGCTGTGCTAACCCAGCGTGAGTTCCCCAGCCGGGCTTGGCTGGGTGTGATTTCAGGGTGCGGGCAGGGGAGCGTGGGTCAGCGTGCGCCTCTCCGTGCAGGCCTGCTCCGTGGCTGCGGCTGGCGCCCAGACGCGCTGGTTTGACAAAGCCTGGCTGTTCTGCACGATGCAGTCACCCCTGTGACTGCAGTGCAGATATTTGCAGGATTATGCTCTGGGGTTTGGCCTCTGCATCCAGGATCTGAAGGGTGCAGAACTTGAATAAAGTTGTGCTTGGGCTGCAGTTTTTGCTCTGCACCTCTGAGAGAGCCAAAATAAAATCTCTTCTCCTCGTATCCGCGCAAAGCTATGGAGAACCAAAACTGGACGAGAAAGAAAACAACCTCATGTATTCTGAGAAAGCAGATATTAAGACAACTGTTAGAAATAGTGTTTTATGTCTCTAAACTATTTATAGTATAGTCATGATGTCTCCAAAGAGAGCAATACTATATCCCCAGCATTTGATAGTGGTGCTCTGAATAGAGAACAGAATGCAAGACAGTACAGATGGCTGACAGACTGCAGCAAATTCCAGCTAATGAAGAAATGCAGTATGTTTGTTTACATGCAAGTTGAAACAGTTGGCTATTAAAACTGATTTTAAATCCAGCTCTGAGCTGTGTCAACATAGATCACCCTTATGCAACTAATAATAATACTAAAATACATTTTTGCATTAAAAAAAATGCTTCCCTTTCAACAGTATTGCTGTAGTTTGATAATTTGGCTGTTCTGTATTCAGTGATCTTCAGTCCATGTGCAAATTAATGCTGCAAGAAACAGAACCAGTTTACTGAGTGACTTTATAGCCTCAAATCATGAATCTATATCCATGAGGTGTATGTTTTATGATTAGGCTCTGCAAAAGAGATATGGTTTGGGTAAGTTTTGAAATGCACTGGGCATATAATTCAAACAGAGGAAATGATGAAGAACCAGACATGCTGCTTAACTACTTCATCCAGTGGATCAGGTTATAATTTTGCTAGCAGTTTACATTGTGAATCATTGGAGAGAAAACAAAAAAAAAAGAGGTTGATTCCTGAATTTTAACAGTGAATTTCTGATCATAGTAGTTGTCTCCGTGCCTCTTTTAAAAAGTGTCATTTTTGAGCCAGTAAATCTGTTGTTATTTAGTATTAGCACAGTGATGCCGTACAATACTGCAATCTCGTGTGTGTCAGGGAGAGAGACAGACACAGAAGGAATAAAATGAGGAATTATTAGTACATGCTTTTCTGTGAGATAGTTGCAAAATGCATGATTTGCTTGTCAGAGTATTTCTGAGAATAAGTTCATTTGACTTGGGCAGCATTCATCTCATTTGCTATCATGTTTAGAAGTATTATCTGTGTTAGGGAGAGCTGTTAAAATTCTGGCATGTTTCAGGAAGATGTTTCAAATATAACTCATTTGCTGCTTGTTTTCTTTGCTGATGGGTGTTTAGAATGCATTTGCTGGTAAGCATTATCTGAAAAAGGCAATGTAGCTCGCTTTTCAGCAGCAGGCAAACAGTCCGTTGTTCTGCAGTTGTCCACTGTGGGGTTGGTACCTGGAGCTGCCTGTTGCTTGGGGAGAAAGCAGTAAATAAGGATGGGTTGGTGGTTTTGTTCTTTACCATAACATTTAAAATCTTACAATGCAAATAATGTGCTGTGTTAGCAAAACATTGTATGACTGCAGAAGGTGAGAGAAGTCATGTCGTTGTGTGGTTGGCTTTAAGGAGTATGTACGTTCTTGTCTGTGCAAATGGCAATCCTCGCACGTGGGCTATCTATAGAGAGACAAAAAAGTCCTCTCTGATGTAGACACACATACATGTATATAGCTTATGCTGATGAGGTGGGTTTTTCGTTTCACAGATTGTAGTGTGATGGACAGTTGCTGATTCATGGAGAAAAACAACCCTTCTGCCAAGAACTGGAAATCTGCCATGATGCTAAATGAGCTGAGATCCCACTCCCATGGGCATGTGCGAATTTGCAAATCAACCAAGAGTCAGCCTACGAAACACAGAAAAACTGAAAGTAGCCATTGAAACCAATGTTTCCTTTTGTGGTTTTTCTCTTACTCTGACTCCATACTCTGGGGCTAAGAAGCAATTTAATGATTGCATCTTAGATTGTATCCCCTAAAGTGCTTTCTCAGTTTGCCAGGTATCTATTAGTTATGTAGTTTTCTGTGTAAACCAGAATCCATTCTACTTTTACAGCCAGAATTTTTTAAACAGATGTTCAAGCAGTAACAGTTCAGATCAGGGCCTTGGTTTCCTAGAGAGCTTTTGTTTGATTAAAAACCAAACCCAACAATAACGAATGCTTGTGAGAAGGAAATATATGGTACCAGGCTCAGTGAATGTTTGGATGCTAATATTGAGAATTTCCAAATTCACGTACAAAAAGCAAACAAAAATCTCCATAGTCTCTTGAAAGGATATAAACTTTTATGGGCCCTAAAAATACACTTCGTAGGTTATTCTGTAACTGTCTAGTGAGGGTTTCTGTTATGGGCCTGTGAAACACCTGCCACTGGAGTGGGCTGATCCAGTTAATTTGCTCTTCATAAACTCTCAGTCCTTGCTATGTATTCTTGACTTGAATTTGAGTAGACACAAAGTTAGAGAAGTGATTTGCAAAGGTCTACCTTTAGTTTTGTGGCCCATGGCTCAGTAAGCTAAAATTGAATGAGATGTAAAATTTAATTCTAGGGAAAAAACTGTCAAGAGGATCCCTGCTTTGCCAGACTCTTTGCCGTGGGACTGCCCTGAGGGTGATCCTGTCATCTCTTTAATAAATAACAAAGGAGCAAAATAATCTCTTAGTTTTGTTGTTGAGGCTTGTCCATAGGTATCAACAGAGAAGATACGTACCTCTAAATACCTCGTTTGTCAGATGTCTGTGAGTTATGGTAGATCTGCCACTAACAACTGTCCTAACTGTGTCCTTCCTGAAGAGTCCCGTTTGAATGCTGTCTGCTTGTCTTGGGTTTAAATGTGAAATACTTGGTGTGAGTGAAGAGTACGTTATCTAGCCTAAGGTCGAGGATTCTAAGAGGTAGGCTGCAGATTGGCGGTGGTGGTGTAGGCCACTGGTGGGTAAAAGAAAGTCTACAGTAGATTTACAATGTTGAGTTTCTTCTGTGTCTACACAGCTGCTGGTCTAAGGGTGCTGCTTTATGTAAGCCCTGCTTCTTGCAGCGTTCTTTAGTCATAAAAATGCAAGTCTGGATTGCATCTTCCAGCTGAAGATGAGAGGTCTTCCCTGGGTCAAGGTAATGAGTGATGAAATATAATTACTTTGTCCATTATTATAATGACTCATATATTTATAGGTGCCTGTGGTATGAAAATTTGGATGGATTGTACATTCTGATGGATATTTAATTTTGTTTTCTCTTGCAGTTGGCTGGTATCACCCCACTTAATGGATAATCAGACTACTTGTTGCAGAGATTTTACATAAGCACTTTGGGGTTCATTTTTGAGAATCTTTAGTTGATTCAGTAAATTAGTGTGATTATGGTAGCGCAAGTGCAAAGAACTGTCAGTTTGTGTGGCATGTGCCAAACTACAAGAATTTCTTAGTATTAGTTGTTGCTCCCTAGCAAAACTGGCCATATTGCACATGAATAAATTCCTGAAAAGGATCGAATTTGTGGTTGTTCATAGGGTACACTAGGACTGCTCTGTGAATAATTGTTCCTCGGGCTCCCTCCCTTATGTAGTATCCTCTGTAAATGATCCACACCTCTAAGGCATTCATTGCCCCGAAGTGTCTGTCTGTTATGAACCATTTGATGTTGCCATACTTAATTTTATGCTGCTGCTTTTCTCCTATTTATCGTCAATGCTAAACAGAAGTTTGTGCTGTTTTTAGAATGTTTTAGATTCAGTGTTTCTAATCTTAAGATGAGTAATTTAAAATGTTTTGGTGTAACAAGTCTAAATAATTCTCAAAACTTGTTTTTGATAAGGACCTGAGTTTTTCAAGTACAAAAATATTCCAGTGAATAGAAACAGTGTCTTGCTAAAGAGAGAGTTGGTAAGACCCTTACGTATTTCGTATCTCAGTGTCTTCCACGTGCAAAATCTTAGCAACACACTTCATGTGCGGATGGTGCACCTGCATTGGCTACATTCACTGCAGAACTCTACAGTTAGCCAAGTTTCCAGGAAGGAACTATAGATCCGTAGTATGGTGAGTTACTACCACATAACCTAGGGGCTTGGCAATGAGATTTTTTAACTGAGGTCCAGATTATGGCCATTTGTTACAATATTTCCCTATAAAGGAAGGGAGATGACTGGGGTTTTTTTTTGTAAATAAATGGACCTCCGGTTACAGGGTCTCAGAGATATCCCATTAGGTCTTTGGAGCCAGAACAGTCCTAGCTGTCTTGTATAATAGTGAATGTCCCTAAACAAATTTTACCCTAACACGTGTGTGCAAGGTAAATCTGAAGTTAATTGCAGATGGCTGTGTCCAAGGGAGCAATGTGGTTCTAGTGCATATAAGAAGATAATAGCTGTAGAGAGATTAAGTTTACAGTTTCCCTGGACATTAAGGTGTGGAGCCCTTCTCTGGTGAGAAATAAATGGCAATGGGAGGAATTGTGGCAGGTTTGAAGTGGCACAAGTTATAAGATTGATTAGGTAATCCAGAGAAAAGGTACTAGCTCAAATAGCTTTTTCCTTTTGCAGCCCTTGAGTAGAAAAGGGCTTTTGGATTTACTTTATGCCTAGCAGATTTAGGATAAAAAGGCATCTTTTAAATATCTTGAACGCTTCTTTGTTGTTGTTACGTTTGACGTAAGTTTATGAAAATGACTTCAGTTTAATTAGGCTTTGTTGATACAGTACTTTTCCACTGAATTTACTAGGAGCTCGCAAATGTGTTGTAACGAACTGCACTGCAGGCTGCAGTATCTGATTGTCATGCCAGGAGCATCACTAGCGTAGAGCTAAATAGAGATTGGTGAGGAAAGTGGGTCAGGAAACAGGCCTACTGTACCTGCAGAGACTGCAGAGTGCAGCGGAGCGGAGTGGCCACAGCATGGCACTGTCCTACAAAACATGGGAGATGGGCTGAGGACGGGGTTAGGGTAGTGGGCATGTCTGGGAGCTAGAGATGCTGCTGCTTTTCTTCTCCGTTCTCTCCCCCACTATACACACTTGTTTTGCTGGGTGATTGTAGCAGTGCTTTACTTTCTCTTTCTCTGCACAAAAATGCCCACAAAAGCGTTTTTTCACCTTCAGGGGTCGAAACCATCCTGTCTTGTAAGGTATATTGCCAGAGACATGCTTGCTGTTTTGTGTGAGACAGCGTTACATGTTGCTGAGGGGTCTTTCATACACTTTTCAGATGTAGGAGAGAGAGAGAGACCTTGGCGTGGTTGTTTAAAAAGGCTTTTCCAAGTGTATCTTGCTTCACTTGCAAATCTAATCTTGCTGGAGGTGACATTCAGAATAAAATTACAGTGCAAACAGAAAAGGAACAATGAAAAACGAAGCATCTCTAAGCAACCGGTGGGACTTGCCAAAATTACCCCAGAAGTGGAAACTACATAGATTGAATGATAAACACAGGAGAAAGGGAGAAAAAAAAAAATCCCAGAAGAGCAGTTATAAGAATTTTTGCTGAAGTCTAAGAGGGAATGGTGAAAGGAACCAGAAAAGATAATTTTAAAGTTCTTCTGTTTCCTCTGCTGCCTGCCTTTGTCCCTGTGGAGCTTAATTACTGTGCCTCAAAATATTCCAGTGAATAGAAACAGTGTCTGGGCAAAGAGAGACTTGGTAAGACCCTTACATATTTCATAACTCGGTGCCTTCTACACACGAAGTCTTAGCAACACACTTGATGTGCGTATGGTGCGCCTGCATTGGCTACGTTCACTGCAGAGCTCTACAGCTAACTGAAGTGCCCAGGAAGGAGCTATAGATGGGTTATATGGTGAATTACTACCACATAACCATTTTTAAGTCTTTTGGTACACTGTATGATCATCTATGTCCTGACTGTAATAGGAGATCTAAAGCAGGGGACATAAATTGAACAGAAAAACCAGATGTATATTTTATTCTTAGACATAACTGTTTTGATTGTATTTGGTTTTTGTGGGAAGGAACACCTTTCATTTTGTTTTATTCTTGAGATTTACTTGTAATTTGAGACCTAAGAGTAGGAAGGAAAGCAAGGATGGTAAGTTGTCTGTTTTTCAGTTGGGAAAGGTCCATCATAGAAGTGAATTTCTTGGAAATCTTTTGGAGTATGAATCCATTATTAAAACAAGAAAGGGAAGAGGATTGGGTTCAGAGGCCTTCAGGCTTCAGGTGCCAAAGCCTGCAAGGGTTCCACTGCATCGGTGATGGGTGTAGATCCAAAGATTTGTTGGCTTAAGTGGAAAAATTGCCATGAATTAGGTTAAAATCAAAAAATGACGGAGAAAGAGGGTAGCTTATGACTTGCTGCCTTTTCTGTCTTAAGCTTTGGATCTCTGAGACGTGATGAAGGAGGGAGAGGGGACACTTACAGCCCTTCTGCGCTAAGAAAAGCGGAGCAATGCAGAGGGCACCATCATATGTCTTCAATCTACTTTTATTAATCTTTCCTTGAATTGTTGTGCAGAAGTGATACGCCCACACTGGTACAGCATAAAGACAGGGCAAATGACTATTCTGCCAGCAACTCTTTCTCGTTGTGACCATAGGCAAACCAGTTGTGTGGAGCGCTGAGACCGCTGAAGAGTCCGTGTTTTGTTTTGAGATGGACGTAGAATGCTATTGAAAAATGCTTTTGAAAACAAGACAACTTGGATACTCAAAAAAAAGAGTCATCCTAAGTGCCATAATTTCCATTCTGTGTCATACATGAATGATAACATTAATAGTGTTTCAAAGACAGGAGAATAAATGCCTCAGACTGAGACACCTTCAGTTACTGTAGTGGCATAGGCAATTTAGGGAACTGGATATATCAAATATCACAGACTCTTGCAGTGTTAGTTTTATGTTTAAATCTGAGAGCGGGTCTACTGTGATAATTCAGCAGAGTAATCAAAAAACCCCAAAAACTCCCTTCCCAGCTATGGTCATTGCAGATATATCCTGTGAATTTCCCAGTGCAGATTACTGAGATGGGCAATGCTCTGTCACTGCTGCTTTTCAGATCAGCAGCTCTGGGAATTGATTAAACATCCCATGGTTTATGTTCTACCCTTCTTTCACATATTGCATTAAACAGGTTTTTTTCTAACCTATCCGATTTTGCATTTATATAGTGCTGTAAGCTATTGCAGCTCCCAAGCCTTGAAACAGTGAGCATGAGCGCAGAGGGATAAGCAAGCGCCTGCTGGCTGTAGCAGTGACAGCTCGCCCTGGCTTTCAGTCCAACGGGAAATGACTGCACCTGCAGAAGACAGTTTACAGCATGTACCACAGGCTGCGGATGAGATCACGCACCGCCTTACATGCTATTTGTGATTAAACACCAAGTAAAGGTGTTGCTAAGCCCTCAAGGTTTTCCTCTTAGTTCTTGTTTTGTTTTGCTTTTGTGAATATGAAGGTAATGTGATAACCAAAGGAGAAGGTGAGGCTGCATGGGGTGTTTGCCCAGTTTCTGGACTTGGGCTGCTTGTCCTGTCTTGTTCCCCAGGCCTGCAGCTGTGTCACTTTTTACGTAGAGTTTCTCCTGAGCAGCATTTTGCTGATTACAATTACTAGCCTGGTCGAACTCTTTTGAACAGAAGTTTTGTTTAGAAATAGCACTGTTATACTGAAAGGCACCCAACCCCATCACACGTGTGCAGTGTGTTGTGACAGTCTGGATAGGAATGAGCAGGTAGTAGCCCAGATTTTTAAAACTCTGGCATAAGTCATATTCTATTGCACTGTTTTAGACACCCAAAGAAGCTGATTTTTAAAGATGTTGCTTATCTTGCAATTTCAACATACCATAGTTTTTAAAAATAGGCTATTTGAGCTCCTAGATATGTTATCTAACTGTGTTAAATTTCAGTCAGACCTAATTTAAAAGAAAAAAAAAATCTTTGACTCCTTCTGGAAAGACTAGATCCTTCGACAAGCAGGTAGACCTGTAGAGAGGTTCTTCAGAACTCTGAGTATTTTGAGGTGATGGGGGGTTTCATGTGGTGTGGTGGGTTTTTTTTTGGGGGGGGGGGTTTGCAATTAACCTCTCCAGACTTGCCGTGGAGGTGAACAGTGTGTTCATCCTGTTCAGTCCTGACAGCTGGTGAGTGTTGCCAATGAGGAGAGAGACTGACCTGTTCTCTGTCTTTCCTTCTAGCACCCCCCAGCAAGGCTGTACTTCCTGAGCTGGAGCTTGAGGCCGCGTGGCATGCCTCAGTCACTGCATCTGGGTCTCCTGAGTCCCAGCTGCCAGCCCTTACAGAAAGCCCAGTCTCTAGGAAATGTGCTGTCTGGGACTGGGGTGACACAGATCGCACAGTACACATGTGAATGTAAGAATGAAAGTGCAGATACACCCTTCTGATTGCTGGGAGGAGTGCTCTCAATATTGTTTTGTATGAGTGCCACAAGTGGTTCTTCAAGAACTTGCCTCTGAAAATAAATTTTCAGATTAATTCAAGCTAAAAAAAAAAAAAAAAAAAAAAGTACTTTTAATACCTGGATTTGGAAATTCCTCTGCTGAATTCCCGAGTTTACAATTGACTTAGTGCTTCCCTTGCTTTTCTTATTGTGGTAGAAAATCATGCATTTCACAATTTTATCTTATTTTTATCTCATTTTTAAAAACAAACCTATCAGTTTGGTAACTGTTGTCTTTCAGTTTAAAAATACGATATTGGTGATTTAAAGACCACCAACCAAAAACTTGAAAAATCCATATTAAAAATAATAATTTGCTCAAGAAACTTGGCCTTAGTTTTAATTCAGAGATGCAAACCCTTGTTCTCAGAAAAAACCTGTCATAAGAACACTTACCATAACACTGTCTTGGCCAGGAATATCTTAAAATAATTTAACTCTAGTTACTAATGTAGATGATGGTGTTCCCAGTGCTTCAGATGTTCTGTACTTGGTGTTTCTGACCTTGCAACTGAAACAGTCTGTTTGAAAAGTTGTATGGCCCATTACAAGTTTTTCTAATGTAATTCCTAATTTCAGCCCTATAGACTTGGAATTTCTCCCATAATTAATCTGCAGCCCTTTCCCCTCTGATTTTGACTGGGAACCCTTTTTCTTCCAAACTGCCGTATCAAGCTGTATTGACAGCGCTCGATCATCCTTTGGTTTGGACACTTTATTAACAAGTAGATGGCCTCCACAGATAGTGGGATAGTTGGACTGTTAGACTGCATTTTCCCTTGTTCCTTGCATGCTCCCACTTCTGATTACTCGACTGAGAGTCCTTAATATCCTTATCGTTATTTTAAATTCTACTACCCTTATGCTCAACCCTGGTGCTATAAATATGTGAGTAGGAGTGGCAGACTTCTGTTATGAGCTAACATGTTCTCTTCCTTGTATTTTGCTTTTAGGATGTGTGTTTGAGTGATGAAGAACAGTGTTGTATTTAGGCTAGAGGCGAAAGGCTTTCAGACAGTCCTAAATCTTGGTCAGAAGTTCAGGGAGGAGAGGGAACCAAGCTACTTGTTTGCTTCTTGCAGAAGAAAATAATTTCTAATATACTCAGATTTAAATGCAGTAGAAAACTTAGTGTGCAAATCCCTGGTTTCAAGATTTTGCATTTACTGTTAATATTCTATGGTATTTGAAATAAGGTAAGGCTATTCTGTTCTTCTACCTGGCAGTCACAACAGTCCTTCTTTCAAATTGAGTTTCTTCTGCAGAGGTGTTGATGATAAGACAGGATGAGATTTTTTTTCTTTCCCCCCCACAAATTTCATTTAGATTTTTCTCATGTTTCCAGTGTTAAGACTGCTGTAAAGATACATAGCAAAAGGCGACTGTCTTCTCCTTCTCCCAGCCCTGCCAAGAGCTAGCTTCTGCATACATAGGTTTTGCTCTGTCTCCTTCCAGTTTTATTTATTAAAGATGTCTTCTATTGTAAGAGGTAGGTTATCTTTGCCATAGTAAGCCTTAATTCAAAATCTCAGTGGCTGTGATTGCAACAACAGCAACAAAACCAAACCAAGCTTAGTACTTAGTTGCTGCTTTAACATCAGTTTCCTCTTTTCCCCAAACTATCAAGATTTGGATGTATAATTGGGTCTCTGCAGTTTCTGAACTGTCTGTCTTCTAGCGGAGCCTGAAGCGTTCTTTTCTGATGAAGCTGTCTGGTGTGACAGCCATTTGGTTGGGACTATATATACACAATTGATGTCGAAATTATCTATTGTTTGTCAAACCAGCATGTTCGTAAAATACATCTTTGTCTTTATAGATGGCAAGACATAAATTTAGAAGCAGCCCTATTTAATGTGATTAGTTTTGATTCTTTGCCAACTTCTTCTCTTTTTGGATGTTTGTATCCCGTGAGCAAGTTGCAAACCAGTTCTGTCTTGCTGTTTGATTATGCAGGGGGGTACTTCTGCAGCTCTCCAGTCAAAAGAGATTGTGTGCCAAAAACTTGAAAAGGACAAAGTTTAAAACTTGTTCCTCCTTTAAGCAGAAAGAGCTAGTGAGGAAGTATTTTCTTGAGTGGTGGTTATTTTATGTTTTGAACAAGTTCTTTTGTTCAAAATCTTTTGTTTGGGAGTGACAATTGATCACAGCTTAAATGTTTGTGTGAGAAAAAATTTCTTGTATCATCTTGGTGGGGGAAGAATTAATATATTTTTCTTTATCTCAAAAACTGGGGGGACCAAATGAAACAAAGTAAACTAACTCACTGGTGTTTTTTAAACTTGCAAATTATTCAAGTGATGTTTTGTGACCAAATTTTTGTCAAGACACATGTTGTACCATGTACTACCTTTTAATGGCATTAGTGAAAGGCTAAAAGTATGTGTAAAAAATAAGCAGCTTAAATGTTTTCTGGTTTTATTTTCTACTTGGGATGTTTTTTGAGGTGGTGATCAGTATTCCAAACTTAAGTCTCTTTTTCCACAGAAAAATTGTGGCAGAAACATGCTGTACGTCTTTACTTCAAGCTGGCAATTTATGAGAAAACAAATGCAAGATTAAAGAACATTGATTACAACAGATCACGGTTTTATTGTGCTGTGAGGTGACGATACGTTAGGCTGCAAGCTGCTGCTGTGAGACGGTGTTGGGGTGGTTTCAGAGCCCCGTTCCCTGGTGAACCCATGGAGTGCCTTATTCTTCCCCATGGCGTGGCCACCCCATCATTTCGTGCAGGCGTGCTCACGACAGATGCAAGATATTGTCTGGTCTGTACAGATCTCTGTGCTAAGTGGTAATCTGAAAGTAGCCTTGGTAGAAAGTGAGCAGCTTTACTGAAAAATGTCCCTGCGATGCTGTTGCTGGGGCAACCGTGTCTATTGTGCGTGTGCTGTGTGTGTGCAGCTGCGTCTGGCTCCTGCATACTGCAGCGTGGAAAAGCATCACCTTTAAAAGAGCCTCCCTTGCCCCACTTTTGGGAGGTTTGAAGGCAGCAAGGGCTGATAAGGCCTCCCTTCCCAAACTCACCCTTCCTATTTTGCTTGTAGTGTGCTGCTAGTTTAGGCATATTGCTCAGTGAAACAGAACCGTGCTGAAAATGGAAGGGAAGCTGACGTCTTGCTGCAGCTCAGTCTCTCTGTTGCTCCGTTGTGATAATCCAGGAGGGTTTTCAGAGGCAGGCAGCAACATAATAGCAGCGCAGGGTATGTCCTCTTTCTTGCTCTGCAGAGGGAGAGGAGCCCTTTTTCGCTGGCAGTGATGAGCAGTGGAAGAAGACTGGAAAAGATGTGTGCTGCACAATGGAGGAGTGCTCGGAAAGAAGCACGTGAGGGATGCCAGGAAGGTGGGCTGGAAACACTGTTCAGCAGCAGGAGCCTTCATCCGTGTCTCTGGACAGTGAGCTGCCTCTTCCTGATTTGTAACCATAAAATGTCAGCATTCTCTTAAACCAGAATAATAATAATAACAATCCCCATCTGGTTGATGGTGCAGTTCCCTCTACTTTGAGAGGATGCTGGGGGTGTTCCATCAACTAGAATCCCTTTCTGCAGTTTTACCTGGATAAGATTTTGGTTTTTTCCCTTTCCTCATATATATTCTGCAGTTTTACCTGGATAAGATTTTGGTTTTTTTCCCTTTCCTCGTATATATTCTGTGAAGCAGTTTGAGGTGTGTGCGCTCCTGTTCTCTGCTGGCTGTGTTTTAGTGGCAGATGACCGAGGGGACCAGCATTGTGCATCAAAGAGGCCTGAGAAGCAAAAAATATCACTGATGTGGAAGTGAGGTGGGAAGTAATTTTCTGTAATTAATCTCAAATGTATTAGGCTGATGAAGTGAATTTCAGATTCAGCATTCCCTTTCCTCTTTTGCATCTTCTTCCTGTGGGAATATGTAGACGCAGTAGGCTGGTAAGCCCCTCTCACCATGGATAAGGAATGTGTCCTGCTTTATAAGTGAACCTGAAAGAGTCATATGCCTCGGTTTGACGTGAGCTTTCACCCTCCCTACACTCTGTAGTTCACAGGGGCTTTAAAAAGTCTTTATGAATCAAGAAGGTTCCAGATTTTGCTGCTGGCTACTGGGTTAATATTGCTGAATCCTAGAATAGGGCTCTGTATTTTTATCTGTAGGTTATCCAAGTGAGAGAATGAAGGGGATGTGAGGAGATGCAAGTGACATGCCAAACAATGAAACTGTGCTTGGACAGCATCTGAATGGAAGCCAGGGAAATAATTTTAATGCATTGCCTAGCTACTTGTTTTTTTCCCCTCCGAAAGAGTCTTTTGTTGTCCAAGTATATTTTTAGTCTTTTTTTTCAATGTGGTCAACATTTCATTCATGTTTGTGTTGAATACATTATTCCTTCAGTTTTCAAGAGACTGATGCCTGTAGAGATGGAAACTATTTCCTTAATTGCTGAGGCTGAGGTGAATGTTATTACCCTTCATGCTGACCTGAAAGAACCTTTTTCTTCAGGCAATCTCATGAACAATTTAGCCTTTGATGTTTCTTAGCTCCCTTTTAGTCAAGAGGGAGCCTGTGTAGGAAAGCATATAGAAAATCAGTCCTTTAAAAATGATTTTAAGAACCATAATTGTGTAGATCAGTTGTATACTGAATTTATTATTTTTAAAGGTGCAACATAGTTCTGAGCTTGTTTGTATTTGTATGTTTTTAAATTAGTGGTGCCTTCTGTAGTTGGGAGGATCCAAAATAGAAACTTAGCTTCTAAGTATGGGTTTATGTATGTTCCTAATAATGACAAATTCAAAGATATGCTAAATATATTCCTCTGGATGCGTAAATTGGCAACTGTAGCCTGGTTTCTCCTGCATACAAGATTTGTTGGTCTTTAATGAGGAGTTGGTGGTGGGGGAATGGGGCAACAATACATGTGGAGTTTTAAAAAGACTGATAATTTTCGAAGGAGGGGAAAAGGAGACACTTTGCTTTCAGTTTTAGGACATCTTTTTACCTTTGCAGACTACAGAGTAAAGTCAACTAGGAGAGTCTGAAGAATATTTTACTGCCTTGTTTTCACTTACAAGTGATTTCAAATATACATACACACCCCTTGCTCATTTATTAGATGTTTTTTCCCCAATAGCTTAGCTTAGTAGTTCTACTTGTGGGCTCAGTACTTGCCAAGGAACAGAAGGTGCCCTTTGTGTCAGAATGCCTGTGTGCGCACAGAGAAAGAGGAGACTGCAGAGGTGAAAGGAGAGAATGAATGGAAAAAGGAAAAGTAGTCCAGAAAAAGAAAATATGTGAATATGTGTGGTAAAGATAATTTGGTCTTTGCGGCATTTGCAGATGCTTTGCTTCACCTCTCACAAGGGATATTAAGAATTCAACAATGAGTGAATGTCCAGAATCTTCCTGAATGTATGTTGAGAGATGCCCAGCAGTTGAGTTACTGAATGTTTTGATCTTACAAGCTTGGGAATGGGTTCCTTCCATCTCCAGCAGTAGTCCTGCAAAATACTCTTTCGAGAAACTGGAAGGAGATGCAACGTCTTGAAAAAATAAGTTTTCAGGCTTTCTGTAATAAAAATGGTTGCATGCTCTATGTAAAGGGGACAAAGCTGTACTGATTAGAAAAGAAATTAATGTATTAAAATGTAACAGGAATTTACTCATAGGTAAAAAGTATTTTAATGGATAATAAGATATTCAAAATAAGAGTAAGCTACTTACTTTCCTTATTGCTGTTATTGTTCTTAGCTGAGCTGCATATGGTACTTCAGGTCAAATGAGTTCACCAGATTTCTGAAAGGTTCTGAAATAGGGGAAGTGCTGCCTCTTGACTTCCATCTAAAGGGGGATGCTGCTTTGAATTACAAAGGCGTGAGAGGTGGGTGTGTTTTGTGAATAGGGGTGAAGTCTGGTGATCTGCTGGCTTTAATGTAGCCTGTAGTACTTTTCATCTGTTGCAAAAATGCTGCTACTTTAATAAAAGATGCTAAAACTCCATTCTTCAGAGTTTCCATAATTTTGTGTTCTATCCAGTGGCATAGACTGTTGTATCAGATGAAGTTGGAATTTTAAAACCACATTACTAAGCAATATTTTATAAATTGAAATCAGGTGTTGTAAAGGGATTTCTGATCAGTGTATTTCTCAGTGACTCCCTAGATGTATTAATTAAAGTGTTCCGGTCTTCAGGAGTTATTATAAAGTATTTGATTCTTTTTTACAATGAGTATATAGCACTGCTCTTAAAATGTTATTTGAAAAATTGTGTGGTCTGTCTTGGTGATTCTTGTGTGCTGTTACAGAGCAATCCTGTGAGAGCAAAAGGAAAAATGTGATTTAACAGTAGGAGGATGGGAGCCTGACTTCTGTGCATGTGGGAATGTTGTAATCTTATTGAGTAGCAAGAAGATAGATGAATTAATGCGGGAAGTCACCGACAGTATCTCTGCCCTCCCCACCTCATTTAGGTTAGCCAACTCCCTTGTAGTCTGTATCAAAGAATAAAATACTGTCCTTTAAACTGTAAGGCAACAAAATGTTTCAGTATGAAGCCTTATGGAAAAAGTTGTGTGATTGCAATGTCAGTGTCTGTGGTTACGATTTATTTAGGAAGAATCAAGTAGACTCACAGGACTGAAAGGAGCATTTTATAAAAAATGCATTACGTGTTCCTCAGTTGTTAACAAGCTGGAAATAAGAGGTCTTAAGGAGTGTCCAACGGTGGGAAATCCTCTTCACTCCCCTGAAGCGAGACATAATGTAAGGCACTGACTGCAGCCTGGCATGAGCCACTGCGTCACAGGATGTCCAGCTCCATCTAACAGGGATTGGAGAAGAGCTCCCGTAATGGGGGTGAGCTTGCTCCCAAAGACAAATAGAGGAGATTATGCATTGTTAATACTAAAGCATCTCAAATATGTCTATTGGCAAAATATCAAACCCTGGTAAGGCAAATTTTACATTAGCAATAATTTCTGTTTTGCATTTGGGGAAAAAGCAGAAGTATTATACATTAAAGAGATTGCTTTTTCCCTACCAGTATTTACTCAGCCTCTAGAGGTAGAATTTTAAAAATCAAGACTGAAACATTTCCATTTCAGCAGTTTAAGAGAGATGGCCAAAGCGCTCTCTAGGTTGTTGATGTTGATAATTTTTTTTTCCCAGAACATCAGGGAAATTTCAGAAGACTGGTTGAAAGAGAATGCCCTGCCAATATTTTAAAAGGTTGAACAAGATGATTCAAATAATTATAGCCCTGTCAGCCTGGTATTTGCCTTGGCCAAAATAATGGCGTGGCTGACATGAATTTTGATCAATAAAGGTTTAAAGGATGATAATATAGTTGCTTGCAGTGAATATGTGGCTCTGGAAAATATATCTTGTCAAGCTAATGTGATACCTGTTTTTTATGAGATGCAAGTTTGATAAATGTGTCCATGTCAAATGCAGATGTAACGTACTTAGATTTCAAATGCCAATGTAGTATACCTGGATTTCTGTCTGGCAGTGGGCTAGACAGTGTATGATGTTCTGATCAGGAAACTCCAAAGATACAAAATGGCAATAACAACCACTAAAAAAAATGAAAAAGCCGTTAAAAATTACAAACTGGTTGCGAGAGGTCCTAGAAATATCATTGTGAGTTGAAGTGTTATCAAATATGTGTGTTTTTGGTGGAGTCACTAGTATTAAAAAAATAATCTGGACTGTTTGTTTGCTTTGGGAGGGCAGACACTGGGCAGGTCAGCTTTGCCAAGCGTGGGGTCGTACGTGTTGGGAGCAAGAATGCAGATCGTGGTAACAGGAGGAGGCTTTTGTCTCTCATCAGTCAAGAGCATCTTGGAAAGATGTGAAGGGTGGGGTGGACATCAGCTGAGTTTGGTTTGTAGTGTTGTGGTGTGGTGCAAAAGGGTTAATTCTGTTCTCAAGCGTCTGAGCATCGAGGTGACCGATTGTCAGGAAGGTGTGCTGAGCAGTACCTCTGCTGCTTTTATATTGTGTCCAGGAGGGGATTGATCTGAACAATTCAAGAACAGCAAGAAGAAACAGCTTGAAACCTATGAAAAAGATTAAAACATTGGAGAAAAACCAAAACCTTAGGTTGAAATATGGAAGGAAGATGAGGCCTATCTTGATTTCTGTTGATATGTAATTAAAGGAGGAATAGATATGATGGGCTCACACCATGAGTGAGTGGGAAGAGGGAGACAGAGAAGGAGGAGCTCATATATATGAGAGTAATCAAAATCATGGGAGGTTGTTCTGGGGTGCTTAAAGGTTTGGGGTTGTTTTATTTTGGTGTTGGGCTTTTTTTTTAATAGCTGGAAGTATCTAAATCAAAATATCTGGTATAAAACCCGTGTCTCCTCTAGATGAGACAGATGTTTTCTTCACACTAGAAAACCAACAGACCTGCAACCCTCTCCTCTTTGATGTCATGGTAGATGTTAAGTTAACATAATGCTTCATGTGTGAAGCAAATCAGCTCTTGTGTCCTTCCTTTAAAAAATTACAATATCTTATAATGAAAGAGGTGAATTTTGCTTTTTTTTAAAAAAAAGTGACATAACTGTAGATGTCACCCCCAGTAATGACACATCATCCCCTTGTTGTTTATTCTGTTCCAAAATACTGTTCTTTTGGGAGCAGCATTGGTTCAGTCATAGTGCTGTGGAGCCCTCCTGGCAGGATCTCTTCGGGCCCGATAGGATGAGAACAGAGAGGGCACAGCAGAATTGGGCTGATGGGGAGGGCTGGAGGGAGTGGGAATGAAGAGGGCTCGTTTTGCTACTACTAGGAGCAGTCGTATAAACTGCTCCTAACAAGGATTTTGTGTAACGCTCGATTTTGAAATATTGGTGTTCTACTATTAGTTCCCTTTCTTGAGGAAAAGATAATTTGTTCTTCAGCAGTACTGGGACTCGTTTTTACATGTTCCTGTTGCTTTTGTTAGATCAAGAAATTTGGTCTTTTCATGGGCCCTCGTCCCTTTTTCTTGACAGTGTCAGAATGAAGCTGTAAAATATAACTGGTCTGTGTGAAAAGACAACAATACCATCTTCCTCTCTAAACTGGTCTAATTTCTTGCTTCTTGGGCTGCTGTTACACATCGAACAGAGACTTCTGGTGATTTGTTCACAGTGGTGCTAGATAGTTTGCCTGAGAGGTTCCAACTCATTTACAATCTATGTGTATATGTGAACAGTCTCAATGATTCTTTTTGGTATCCAGAAAGATTTATTATGCTGTACCTGACCACAGTAAATTTTATCTGTCTCAGTCTTGCCCATTTATCACGTTTTATTAGCTTCTTCTGGAGTTTTGATTCATTCACAACCCTTTAATTTCAAGAACTGTAAATTAATTAATGATGCAGGACTTCCACTATCCATTGTGCTGCCTTTGTAGGAAGTTTTCAATAATGTGTGTGACGTCTTTAACGCAGATAGAGCAAGGGATCCCACTAGGCTGAAAATGGGACCCCTTCTCAAAAGACAAACAAGGATTGCCACATCATAAATTACATGTATTTGCAGTCAATGTGCCAGTGGATGTGAGCAATGGAAGCTTTTCAAAATTTGTTCTATTAAAGCTGTTTTCCTTTTTTATTCCTGAAGGTATAGCTCTATCTCTGCCAGTATATAGAAGTAAAAGAGAGAAATAATTATTGGGCATAAATCTCTTGCGGTCAAATGCAATCCATCTATAGCTGTAGTAGGGAAACCAGAACAAGATTCTGGTGAGCCATAGTTCACAAATGAAGATATTTGCTATGGTTCGTGCCAATCTGGCGCTGTTGTGCAATACTGCTATAATAGGATTATTCACTTAAAAATGAAAATATTTCCCAGTCCTTTTTGCCAAAATGCCATATTTGAATTTGGCTGTCATAACCACAGTTCTTCAGAAATTGTGCTTCACATTTCTCAGACTGCTGTTAGTGGGGATTTATCCCTGTTAGTTCATTACGTTGTGGAAATCTCCCAACTTGTGGGACTGGGTTCACTGGAGGAAGTGCATTCTCAATTTGTTATGGTTCCAATGCTATTATCTGTTTATACTGTCACTGATTAAAGCCTTTACCTTTATAGTTCTACGGCTAAACCTAATTTGCTGTCTTTTTAATCAAGGAAGTATTTGCTCCTGAGAAAGATCGACCTGTTTTTCAGCCTAGGGAGGCTAGTGTGTGTTTAGTCCTTCTCTGGCATCACCTGCAGATGACTGGTGTTGGGTGATATCCATTCCTAGTAATGGATTACTGAGCAGAGCGTTATTGTATGAGATTTTGGGGAAAAAGGTCGCTTTTTTTTTCTGTAGGCACTGGTCACAACATATATAGACAAATTCTGTGGATAAATTAGTATGCCTTTAGTTGGGCTTGTGAAAGCACTCTCTTCACAATTAGCCTTGAATGGTATTGTAGTCGTTATATTATCTGCAAAATTGCTGTCATGTTTAGAAATGCGTCATAAAAAAAAACTTGTTCCATTAAGTGAATTAAATGACCAGTCAGTGCATCCTTTGGCTTGTGAGGTGGGACACAGCTCTCGGCTTACTCAGCCCCTGCAGCGTTTGGTCCCCTGGTAAGACTGGCTGACATGTTCCCTGAGAAAACAAGAGACGAAGAGGTCATTTGAAACTGATGTGCTAGGACTGGTGTGAAAGAACCACACCTCAAAGGTAGCAAAGACTGAAAGAGGGAGACAGGAGGGGATATTGTGCAAGAGAGATGGTGCATGATAGAGAAGTGCTGTAATTAGGCAGCTGCTAGGTCAAAATAAACTGGGATGAAAGTACGGTTTTAAAGAACAGTCCAGCTGAGATGAATGAATAGATCTCCTGAACGTGACTAGCTGGAGGTCTGTTGGTGGGCTGCCCGGCTCGCCCGGTGTCAGCTGGCTGCAGTTGATATTCCAGCCCTGGAACGAGCAGATGTGTTCTGACCTCACTCCAGTGGAGCAACTGCAAGGGTTTGTTACCTTCTTCTGCCTAGTCTTATCATAGGGCTGTTTTCCTGAGCTAGTGGATGGTTTTCTAATAGAATATGCTCTGGCTATAGTCTTATTCAGAAAAAGTTCAAGTTAGAACTTTGAAGGCTTTATGATAATTCAGCTTTTTAATAAAAATGCATTTTTATCAGCTGTGTATAGTCACTTCAGACGTGTCTTTTCCCAAATTCTTCCCTTTGTGATGAGCATTAAGGCTCATTCTCTGTTTGAGTCCTTACAAGTTGTATCCTTATTTATCCAGAAGAGCTTTTCTATTCATCCATTGCACTGGAGTCTTAGCAAGTTTACATTTTATTTATTTTCAGCAAGCTTGCTGCAGGGAGCTGTACTGTTACTAAGTGCTGCAGAAACAGAGAATCCAACATTGAAGAGCAGAGTTACATGACACCCTGAAGGCATAAGCACCATTTATTTGGAGAGGTAAAGGAGCAGACAGTCAGCAAAATTCATGGCTTGATGTTTTTATACAAGGCTAACCCTTATGGAAGCTGCATGCCTGCAGCTCTGCTGGAAAGTAAATGAACCAAGAAAATTCTGGCCTCAAGTTGAGGTAGTTGGTGTATGAAAAACGTGTTTTGTCCCTGTTCCCCCCACCCTCCCAGTTTGTCATATTTTAGGAGGAGTTCTTAATGTGCGAGGTTTTTTTGTACTATAAGTTGCTAACATTTTTGGTTTTACGTGCATATATAGGGCTAGCAGTGAAATGAAAGGTCAGTCCAATTGTGCATAGGAGCTTCCTTGAACATTTAGTAATTTCTCTGAAAATTAGTCTGCCCACATCCCATTGCTGGGTGTTGAAGAACTGAAACATTCAAAATTCTATCATAAATTTGGATTTATTGCTGGAAGAAGCAAAAAAGCCTCTGAACTTTAAGGGTGGTATTCCTGAATTGTGTCATTGATAATATTCTTTTGATAATACTGCCAGGTGTTTTGCATGCAGTTTTTAATGAAGGATAATGCAGGTGAAATGCATGCAAAAGAAGAAAAAACTGTAAAGAGGTTCCAAAAAATCACGTGCTGGAAAAAGAAGGGTTATAGAGAGTCAACCATGTCAGACCTAATCCCACTGGGTGTTCTTACTGGGATCTCAGCAACTTTTATAATGTCCTAGAGTCATCTGATGACAAGGCTTTTTTTGGTTGGTGGACATGGATCTTACTTTGTCTCAGGGGCCCGTTCCCTCTGGGTAGTGTGGTTGGACAGGGCTCATCAAGTGGTGGCTTCTGTCTTGAGGCAGTATGGCCCCAGCCACGACCATGCTGTCAGCACTTATCTCCTTTAAGAGGGCCTTTTATGGACTGTCTGCTTCTTCACAATATCCAGAAAGAATGCCCAGACAGGCAATTGTTTAAGGGTATGAACTTTATAAGAAGTGATAGTTTTTCCTTTCGTTTCTACAGAAATGCAAGGCTTTGTGCTATTGTGTGATCTTGCAGGATTGATGAAAAATTGAAGATGTCTTGAGAGCTATAGGACACTGGGCCTTGTACCTTTCAACAGCCAACAGCTGGAAAAATTTAGTTTGCTGTTGTTGGTGAGGTTGTAGTGGTTTGCTGCTAACGTGTTGCATTAAACTGCACTTAGTCTTGTGCTGGCCAAGGAATGTGACTAGGGTAGCAAGCTGCCTTCTTATCAATCAAGAGTCAAACGATCCAGAAGAGGAACACAGAGTTCCTAGTGAAGGATCATTGGAAGCAGGACAGCTTTGCTAATTAGATTCCTTTTATTTTATTTTTTCACATCAGTAGAATTCTGCATACAAATGTAGTTGGGCAGAGTGTGTCAAACAGTACAAATCATTGTTACGACACATTAATCAAGGGCACGGAAGAACAGCTCTGGGAGAGAAGATTCCCCTGTCTTACATAAGCTTCGATCTGCAGTCTCTTGGTCACCTTGTCTCCTCCTCTTAGGACTTAAAGTTTGCCATCTTCTGGCCCTGGCAATTTCATTGCTGTGAAATTTGTCAAAAGACATGAAATGCCATGGCTGAAGGCAAATACAAAATGCTGGGTACAAGTACTTATGTGCACACCCTTCAATGGCTTCCTTCCTTTGTCAGCCCTGACCCCCCGCAACTATGCTTTTGTGCATTAAAAAGTTAGAAATGGTAGTGTCTAGAATCTGGATGCAACTACTTAAACATTGTATCTTCATTCATCTTTAGAAACCTACTTTACATCATGCTCTTATCTCTGAGAAGTGTTGGAAGCCTCTGTATCCTTGAATGTTTTGGGAAGTAATTGCACTGTAGGGAATTAACCTGTGCTTGTAGGGCAGTGAACCAAAAATAAATGGCGTTGAGGTCCTTTTGTTGTTCTAGCTAAAAACCCTGATGTTCAGATGCTTGTGAATTTTCATTCTGCGGTCCTTATGAGTCCAGCTCCCACGGCTCTTCCCCTGCAGCCCCCATACTGCCCTTTCCCCCTGCTGCAGCACCAAGCTGACTTTTCCTGCAGTTCTGACTCCATCTTTTTCCTGATGGGTTGCACAACAGATCCTCAGTCGGAGCCCTGGGAGTACAGAAAGGAAAGAAAGAATAGCTTTGTGGTCAAGGTACTAGCCTGAAACTTGGATTTTTATATGCTTTGTCAGACTTGTTTTGTTATGGTGCTCGAAAGTCCCTTAGGGGATGGTTGACAAAAGGTATTTTGTCTCTTAATTACCTTTTGAAATCAATGGGAGGTTGTATGTCCAAATGTCTCACTGTCTACAAGGGAGAGAATGATATTTCCTTACCTCACAGGACTGTGGAGGAGTAAAAGGAGGGACAGCTCCTCCTGAGAAAGATCTCTATCCCAGATATAAGAGGGAGGCACTTTGTATTTACCCTCATCTCTCCTCTGAACTTTGCTCCCTGATAACATAATCTTGAGTAGATAACCTTCTCTTCCTAATATGCATATTATGTATGCACACATTTCCTTATATATATATACACACGTATATGAATGCATATATAGTAAACATTATTTTTATACTTTATATAGTATTTTAAATATATAAAATATTTTAATCTTCAGTGAAATACTTTGTTTTGTGTACCCCACTGCTTTTACATTTAACCAATTCATTTTTGTTAGGGGCCCACAGGCATATCTGCAGGCTGCAGGAAGATGTTGGTGTTTTGCCCAGAGTTAGTGATTGCTGTGCTAAGATCTTTCCTCGCTATCTGTGCAGCTTACGTCCTGACTATTTATGATTAATAAAATGCTGGGTCCTTGGCTGCTTCTCACCAGGCGTGTTAATCTGGATGGATGGATGGGTGAATAGATCTGAACTCCAACCATTGCTAGGTAGAAAACAGCTTGCTAATGCACAATTTAAGGGAAGAAACAAACAATTCATGTATGGTTGAAAGGGCATGGATAATAAGGTAAATGAGTTCTGAGTAAAATGGTCCCCAAGCATTCTTTTCCTCTCTCACAGGCATTTGTAAAGTGCTTTGACATCGTTCATATAGAGATCATAGGATCCTTGTACAACTCTTCAAATTTTCCTCCAAACAGAGAAGAAACTTTAATATGAATTGTTTCGGTGTAGGGGGCTGTGTTTCTGTAGGCTCACAGAATGCTTCACTCACTAGCAGTCACTCTGATTTGTCTTTAAGACTAGTGATTTTTTTTTCAATTAAAACAGAATGTAAAAATATTGCCCAATTAGAAAGCGTTATTGTGTGTTTATAAGTATCCTTGAATGTACTTATCCTCTGGGAGCACGCGGATGTCTCTTGGAATTTAATTTCTCTGCAGCACATTGTGGGTGGGGACAGAAGGGAAGTAGCCAGAAAATTATGGTTGCTGCAGTAAATACCAGGCTGCTCCCAGTGACCTGCACTGACTGCAAAGCTTATTATGTCTAATGTAAGCATAAAAATCTGTTCAGCAATGCCATTCTCTGGCTGCTCCGTATCTGTACCAGCAAATAATGTGTTCTTGGCTGATTGTTGCCTGTTATAGAGAGTCATGAAGAAAAGGGGGGTGTCACATTTTAAAGCTTTTTATAAAATGATGTTATGAAATACCTGCAAGGCAGCAGTGCTCATTAAGCAGTGGCAACCTTGCTTCACCTCTGCGGTGTGGTCCCGTCTGAGCTCTGGAGTCACAGGTGAGCAGGGCAGCGGGAACCCTGTGGGCGGATGGTGTCGCCTGTAGCAAGCAGCGAGGATGGTGAACAAGGCTGTTGTTTCAGACAGCTAACTTTAGAGTCCCCTAAGGGTGCTTTTTATTTGAGGGTTCCTACAAAACCTGTGTTGTCAGATGGTGACACCCTGTGATGAGGCAGAGGTGGTGAACCTTGTGCTCTCAATCTATCAGATTCTTCTCTGGAGCACAGTGCTGCTGCTGGTACGGGGCGTGTGCTGTCCTTGCTCTGGGCCATCGGAGGTGAATCCAGGGCACTGCCTTCAGCAGCTTGGGATTTTGCTTTATTTCAGTCATCGTTGGCAAAGCTGGCACTTTATTGAGGTTTTACCCAACAGACAGGCGTGCAGCAGCACTTGTCATTGGTGCTTTGCAGTAGCTGTTACCCCACCAGGCTGCAGAGCTGCGGCGAGTGGCCGTGAGCGGCTGTCCTGGGGGTGACTCCCCCGCGCTGGCGAGTCTGGATGATACAGCATTCCTGGGCTGCTTCTACCTGCTGCGGTTTGACGGAGTCCTTCACAACCTGATAACTGGCTAGCAGGTGGCTCTGACCGGTGAGCAAAGTGACAGCTATAAGTACAAGGCTGTCTGAGGCCACCAGTGCTCTTTTATCTGGTTTGCAGGCTCTGTAGCTGCTGGTATTAGATACAGGAAGAAAATGCTTCTTTGTCCAGGGATGTTTTATATTCTGAACACCCCCTTGTTTGGTGGGTTTTTTTGGTTGTGGTTTTTTTTTTTTTTTTTAATGTAGTGTTTCTGAAGGGGATCCTGGCAGTAAGCATGAACCACCAGCCTGAGCAGTTCTTTTGTACCAGTGCTTTTGGATCTGTGCCTGCATCCAACGTGCTTCCTAGGGCAGTAGCTGAGATAGGATTATTCACACCTTGGATAAAATTTATTTATTTTATTAGCAGCAGCTTCAGCATTTCCAATTTTCAGCACTTGGTGAAGATGTGGAATTTGCTTTTTGCTAGGAAGCCTTCGCCTGTGTTTCCATGTGTGGAACTTGTTTCCATGGCATCAGCCTGGAGAAGCACTGGTGGGGAGTGTTAGCCTGTGAACGGGCAATGAGAACCAGCCCTGCTCCTGTGGAGGGCTGTGATGTGTGGTGAGGATAACAATATGGGATACAGCGATGATTTATGCATTTTAACCATCAGGGTTTAAACCTTTGCCTGTCTGCAATATAGTGGAATAGAAGACTCGATGCAGCGCTGCTAGTGCTCCTGCAAAGGCACTGCTTGTCCTGCTGCTTTGGCTTGATTTTTCTGAAGATGAGGCCATCCTGGAGTGTGCTGTGACTTGAATTATTTTTCTTGCCCTGTTTTCCCAAATATTTTAATGTCTTGTTTAAGCACCTCTACCATAAAGAGCCTGTTTTGCCTTCCTTGCTGTTGTTGTATTGGGGTGACGCTGAACAAATATTTTCATGTCCCAGTTGTGGTGCGGGTACACAGTGAGTAGCAGCGATTGCAGTGTTTGTCTGTAACGCAATCGCTCAAGCTAGTCTATGTGTCAGTCCTAGGTATCTTTTTTCCAGTAAATGCTCAAGCACGGTGGGCTGAGTACAAGGACTGCTTTGTTAACTTCTACGGTTTTACGTTATGCAGACATTGAGGTGATCGTAGCAATTTGGATGTAAAAACTATAAAGTTATGCAGACAAAAAACCATATCAAATTTTGATGATGTGGACATCTGTTTTTTACGATAATTGAGCATATACTTCTGTTTTATATTAAATCATTGTGGATATAGTTTTAAGAAGTAGAAGGATGTGCTTATTGATTTTCTGCAGCTCAGTAGTACATGTAATAGGCAGCGAGGTGCAAGGCAATGAACTGCATACAGGATTTTGAGGGGATTGCTTGTGTTTGAATTAAAAACTTGAGGGCACTCAGCAGAGTGACCTCGTGTAAGATGATGACTCTATTACATTAGACAGTTATGCCAGCAGTGACATTGCAAAAGAATTCAATGGGAGAGACAGGCCCTTGCAGGAGGGCAGTGGGCTGCTCTCAGTGCCTGTGTTACCATCATTTGTGAAGAACTGATGAAAGCTTAGCGAGTGATACTACTACAGGATATATGCTAAAGCAAATTAAACATCTGACATGTTCACAGGAGCGGCCAGAAAGAAAGAAAAATATACTGAACTATGAGTTTGCTTTGGAAATAAATTAATAACTGATTTCCATCCCTAATGAGCTTGGGTGAAAATGTTTGCATTAGTTTCTTTATTTTTTTTCTGCAGCTTTTAAAAATTAAACTAGCTTGCTGCTAATAGAAGAGTTGAGTTCTGTGGTATTTTTTCTCCATCCTAGATGAATGACCATAGGGATCATACCACTTCAGGTTTATCACACTGAGCGTGTATACTTCATGCAGTTCTACAGGGATCATCTTGAAAAACAGTATAGATAAGAGAAATGGAGCTCTTCATCGCCCTTTTGATTCCCAGCTGTCTCCGTATGGCTCCGATCTTGCAAAGGCTTAGCCTGCATTTGCTTTATGCTGATGAATAGTCTCGTTGGATCCAGTGGATGTTGTCAAGGGTGTGATGTTTTTGCAGAATTGTGGCCAGTCTCACACCTAAGGATTGAAATGTCAGTGGTGACTGCATTTTTAAAAGAAAATGCCTGTTTATTAACACAACAAACAAACATACCCCCCCTGCCACCAAGCTTCTAAGTGAGAGTACAAATGAAATTTCATTTGAAAGTGAGAGCACTACAACCTTGATTTTTGCATCCTACAAACTGGAGTTGTTTGTTTCAGGTTAATTTTTAATTTCCTGTCATAATTGTGGTTGTCTTCCTACTGGTAAGTGGGTTCTCTTTTATTCACTCATTCTTCTTTTTCAGATTGCATGTGGCTCAGAGCATAATCTGGCAGTAGTTGGTAAGTAGCTTAATTTTATATCAAATCCTCTCACCTTTTTTTCATTTTTAAGTAGCACAAGATGAAAGACAAATGTGCACATCAAACATACTGAGTGATTAAGGGCATTGTATGCAGCTGAAAGGGGGAAAGTAACATACAGATAAGGAGGAAAGAAGAAGAGAAACTGGTAGCTTAAGCGGTGATGATGAAAAGGTGCTCTTGTGGACCAGCTCCTGTAAGGAGAGAGGGATTGATGGATGAAACATCAAAATAAATTTGCAAAGTGCTACGGCCCGTTCTAGAATAAAGACACTGTAACAATTCAAGCTGCAGATTCAGAGTGGCATCTAAGCTTGAAGCTGGTCAAACGTATCTTTGTTTAACATGGAAATTTTCAAAGAAAAAAATACTGGGTTTTTTTGTTGTTTGGAGCTTGGAAAATCTTCAAAATGGCAGCCAGTGGCAGTTAGGTTCTTTAGAGCATCTAAGTATAATGCAGCTGCTGTAATAATGATGAAAGTACTAGGAAGCTATTGTTGGTGGAAAAATTGAATTTTGTGTACTAATTCCAGGAACAGTCAGATTCTTACTTAGATGTGATGAGTTGATAACTGAAGTTTGATATGTGATTGCTATTATTTATAATTACACATTTAAGAACATTAACTGTAGCTTTTCAGGTTCTTTACCAAGGAGGTCAGCATAATTATCCTCATTAATAGACAGGGTGAGATAGATGAAGAAAGGTATTCTATGGTAATCAGAGCTGGAAATGAAACAGTCTTCGAAGTTTCAGTCCAGCACTCCATCCACACAGACATATTAGATTGCCATGGCTGATGTGCTGAGATGTTAAGTGAAGAATTTACTTCATTTTCTTAAGTGTGGTATGACAGGTGGGGAGAAGCCAGCTATTTGGTATCCAACCTGCATTGCATGTCCTAATTTTTAAGGTGTTTATTTTAGCTTGATGTCTTATCAGTTTCATTAAGTGGCTACAGAGGTGGTGTGGTGTTTTGTATATGTATATATTTCCATATATACTGTAGTATATTTCCTAATTATCCTTCTACAATTAAACCTTATAGCGAACTTGTTAAGTTCTACTTAGTTTATGGCTGGCTTTAAGAAAAGATTTTCCTGTTAACCTTCTCCCCACTTGTTCAGTGTCTATGCCTGCATTAATTGTCAGGCTGGTGCTTCTGAATGTCGACTGAAGAGCAATCTGAAGAAGCACACTGTGTTTCTTGCTGAATTGATGAAGTAAAAGTGTGCTGCTAGCAGATTCCTCCAGCGTGCGTAAAAGCAAAGCATTGAGTTTGAACAACCTTCTCTCTCCTTTCAAGCTTTCTGCGTTCTAGGCAGAAATCTCTGGAAAAAATGGGGAGGGGTAAGAAATTCTACAAGTAAGTTACAATAATGTAAGAAAGCAAAGCATTGAGTTTGAACAACCTTCTCTCTCCTTTCAAGCTTTCTGCGTTCTAGGCAGAAATCTCTGGAAAAAATGGGGAGGGGTAAGAAATTCTACAAGTTACAATGATGTAAGAACTTTGCATATGTAAAGAACATCATAGGCCTAAGCTGTGTGCTCCACTCATTGAATTCAATGGGAAAATTATCAACACTGGAAGCTAGTCAGTTTTAGTTTAAGGACAACAGAGATGTGATGTTACTAAAAGAACTATGGTATATTTTATTCTTGAAAGGAATTTTAACATGTGCTTTTAAAAGGTTGATTTTTTAGAACATTTCTTTGATCACTTGTCACTCTTAGCTCAAAGCTGTCAGCTGTTATTCCTTCAAGATATCACAGATTTCCGTAAATATGTCTACTTGATTGTACAATTTTTTACTAACTTATCATAGAATCACAGAATGGTTTGGGTTGGAAGGGACCTTAGATATCATCCAGTCCCCCCCCCTGCCATGGGCAGGGACACCTCCCACTAGCCCAGGTTGCTCAAAACCTCATCCAGCCTGGCCTTGAACCCCTCCAGGGATGGGGCATCCACAGCTTCTCTGGGCAACCTGGGCCACTGCCTCACCACCCTCATGGTGAAGAATTTCTTCCTAATATCTAGTCTAAATCTGCCCTCCTCCAGCTTAAATCCATTACCCCTTGTCCTGTTGCTACAAGGATGCTGCAAGGCTGTATTTGTGCTTGGGAGTGCCTTGACCACGTGATTTCTCTGTTTGTTCTTCAGCTTTAGGGTTAGGCTGGCATTTGCAGGTGCAAGTACTGGAGCATCCTCTGAAAGTGTTGACCCTTTCTGAGATGCATGGAGCACAGGCCCACAGAACCTCTGCGAACCACACTCACCCCCTGCCCCTCACTCTGAGGTGGTTTATGAGCTGGGTCATGACACTGATCCCCAAGCCCAGCCTCTGGAAGAGACCCAGACTCTAGAGCCCAGCCCCAGGTGTAATGTCGACAGCAAGCATGTTATTTTCCCCTTTTCAAGGACAGGGATGGGAACAGGCAGAGCACCCCGAGTGCTGACATTGTCTGCCGGAAGAGTAACCAACACCATCTCAACATAAAGTTCCTTCAAGCAGAGTTTATTTAGGATGACTGTATAATCAATTCCTTTCCTAATTACGAAATGCTTGAATGATTGACTTTTAGACTGAAATAACTCAAGTTCCATATGAAAGGTAAACTGAAAAGCAAGCCTTTAGCAGTATAATATCCAAGTCACTATTTCTGGTTGTATATGCAAATATGTTTGTGCTTTTTTTTGTTGCAACATCTTTTAAATAGAAACATTTTTAAGACTGAGAGGCTAGATTTATGATTCATTTCACAAATGCTGAAGTTGTGTTCCAGTCATCTTGCTGATGGTACAAACTGTTTGATTTGTAGGGCTAGCAAGCCGTTAGGTTTTTCATGTTACTTTATTTAGTCGTGTCTATTTGTATGGTTCAGTTATTCAAGTTCTCTTTCCTTGCTTTCTTCTGCTGAAGTCAGTGCAAAATTTGGCTCTTCTCTTTACTGCGATGGCGCTGACTCCTTTGGGTAAATTGGAAGAAATTCATTTTTCATTTGGTCATGAGGTAAATGTTTGATATAAAGGAAAAGGAGGTGTGGGATGTCTCCAAATATGCCTACATTTCTACACTTAATGAGTTAAAGGTAATAATTAGTACATAAAAAAGTGTAAACATCTTCACTTCTAGACCTTGGTGAAAACGCATGTTTGGTTTGGGGTTTTCTTGTGATACTAATTGTAAAATTGTCAGGTATGGTAATATATTTCCTGTTTGTGGGACCTTTTACTTGAAAACAAAAATCCCTGCCTAATGAGGAAGAACCTTGCACTTTGCACCTCAGTCAAGGATTAATCATCATGGGAGCCAGCCTATCTTTCATTGGGAAAAAAAAATAGTTATTTAATAAGTGTTGTCTGAAAACCATCTTCCAACACTGAAACCTGTGTATGTACTTACTGAGCACAAAGGCTGGCTTTTCAACCTGGGTACGGTAGCTGCACTGTGTAGCACTGAACTTCATGATATTAAGAGAGAATCTTTGAACAACTGAAATACATAATGAAACTAAATCACTGTGAAGTTGAGCTTTTCCAGGTTTGGGAGTCTATAGTGTTTTAAATACTGAAAAAGTAAGGAGGCTTGATTTGTGCCCTAAAAGGCATGTGATTAAAAACGGTGTTTATGGAGAAGGCTCTTACCAGGTTCCTGCCTGCTCCTCACCAAGACTTTGATCCTCCTTTTTTTAAAAAAAAAGAGGATAGTTATCCTTTAAGAGAACACTTGGCATGCCACATGTGGCTCATACAATGCTACAATTTAAATAATCGAGCAATATTAACCATGCAAAAGTAACATTGCTATCAAACTTGCATGTCTTGACTATGCTGCAACCACAGGGCAGAGGACAGAATGCCTTGAAGAGCCTCCAAATATAAATGTCTTATTCGAATGAAAATTAAACCTGGACATTTTATTCAAGCTTACTTGAAGTAGTAAAAAAAAGAGATGTCATTACAAGGATGACACTTGCATAGTCTGTCTCCCTTGGTAAAGTACAATATCCCTTTTTGGTTTTTCTTTTAGTAGTTTTCTCAGCCTGTATAAATCTATAAAAATCTTCTAAAAGAAAGATACTGGAGGATGTGTAGGGAGAGGTGCTTGTTTTAAAAGCAGTTTTAAAAGCTTCTTAGCTTCAGTTGAAGTCCCCCTTTAAAGCAGCCTTCCAAGGAGAATTTGAGTCCCCTTGACTGTGTGCTTGTAAGCAGTCATTTCTTACCTGGTCTTTGCATGCCGACAGCAGTGCAGTGACTGACACCAAATCTAATTGGTGATTTTCTGCTAATGTAACAGGTAACTTGGACACTTTAAATATTTTTGTGTGTTTGGAAGAGAGAGACATGGACCTTTAGAGTAAAAATTTTCTGGTATGGTGTTTTGAAGGGGTAAAGTGTTTGGACATGTGGCTACTTCAAATAGAGCAAATGGCTTTTCCCTGCACTGACTTCTGCTCGGGGCTATATTATTTTCCTGCACGGAGGATTTAAAGCCTCCTTCAGTGAGACAGTCCACAAATCCCAGCTTTGGTATCTCTGCGTAGCGACCCACACTGCAGGGGCAGTGTCAGTGCAGGTGGCAGTGGTGCAGCAGGGTTCACAAGAAGCAATTGGGCTTTGTGATTACTGTCCTTGTGCAGTTACTCCCTTGATACTTGTCCCCGTCTCCTCTGGATTTTTTTCTCTTCAGATTAGCTACTTCCCTGTGAGTAATGGGAGTGGAGGGGGCACTGTACAGTTAATGTTAGAGTGACAATAACAACAAAACCAAACCAAAATCACCAAGCTGGCCACCCAACCATAAGAGTGTTTTTCACACAGAAGCACAAGTGACATTGCACATGGAAGTGTACGTGACATACAAAGAGACAAGTCCCTGTCTGATCACATTGAGCCCCATTTCAGTGTGTTCAATGCAACAGCATTTTCATACAACGTTTTTCAAACTGCTTCTCAACTTTCTGCTAAATAATAACCTGCTCTAAGAAAGGGACGGATTTGTCTCCTGTAGCCCTTTTTGTTTGCTGTATTTTAGAATGTGTGATCTGTTTCAAGATTCTGTCTTCCCTGTGGCTCCTGTGCAACCACTGCTGTAAATAACTACCATGACATGGGCATTCATGGCCCTCCGAAGCTGCAGTTCATCCAGATGGAGAGTAAACAGCAATACTAAATTTAATGGAAGAATAGTCTTTGTAGACAAAATTAGGAAAAAAAATAAAAAATCCCTCCACTCAAATGGCTGGTTGTGCTTCAAATGCTCTGAAGTGTGCAGTAGTGTTAGAGTGTTAGTGGGGCAGCAAAAGAATTATTATTCCATGATCTGTTAAGATTTGCTCTTTATGTTCCTATGCTGGAATAACATAGCAGTTATGAGCTGGAAAACAAATGTGATCAAAACAATCCCAAACTTAGGGAACTGGTGATACGCATCCTGAAGTGGTGATGCTGTTAATGGAGTTCACAAACACTTTGGTTCCGCATGTATGTAATAAGGAAGCTGAAGGGTTCATGCATGAGAGCCACTACCTCTTAATTAACGAGGTCACGTTATTTTAGTGAAGTTCCATGATTCCAAATAAATTATTGTATAAAGCATCAGTCGGGGAAGTACTGCAACAGATTCTGAAAGGCATATTTCTATGGCAGAGTGAGCACCAATGGGGAGAGGAGACTGCGCAAGGTGATGGACGGATCTCTGCGTTATGCCGACAGTATTATTTAGATGTTCGCAGCAGCCCTACAAAGCGGCAGATGTAGTCATGTGTCTGACATTCTGTGCCGGGGGACTCAGCAGTCTGTCATAAAGAGAACATCATAAATTCTCTCTCTTGCTTTTCATCTTGCTCTGTAGCATTTGGAGGAATGTTCAGCGTATGCAGTGGAGGGCACTGGTGTTCAGCAAGGAGCTCAGTCTGCAGGTCCTTTGCTTTATTTATTATGCATGAAAAGCCCCAGTGCAGGCAGGGTCTCTATTGTGAAGGTTTCCTGGCAGACCAGCATGGAGTCGTGTTGCAGCACGCTGTCTCTTTGCATTGCAGCACTAATCACATTCTCTGCTTATTAAAGGGCACCTGGCAGGACTTCACGTAACCATCACTGTTGTCGTTTTCATGGGGTTTACATGTTGGCCTTCTAAATTTGTTCTCCAGCAAAGCCATTTTTTATGTCATTTAGCTCTTAATGTAGCTTTGATTGTTAAAATAGCTCTTCAACATATGAACTGCTTTGGTTATATTCATTATAAAAGAGCAGCCTTGCTCATATCATTGACTTGAGCACCTGTCTCAGCGCTTTCTACAGAGCTCGATACAGATCTGACATCGCAGTTTTCCTGTCGTGTTTGGATACGTGAGCCCTGACAGTGCTGTTCAAATGTCTTTTCGCTTTGTGTTTCTTTTCCGTAAACTATTTCATGCTCCAGGCAAAAACTAATTGTTCCTCTAGTAAGATAGAAGCTGAAAATGAATTTTAAATGACTGATTTTTTTTGTTATTTTCAGCAAGTTACACTCCCAAAATCTGATCCTCTGATCTTTTTGAGCTGCTTTTCCAAGGTCTAATGGAAAGCCAAGCTGCCAACTAATTTATGGATTTGTGGGTGTAAGCTGATGAGGAGAGAAATGAGGTAATGTTAATTTGAACATTTGGAAAAGCCTTCTGATGGTGGTAAAAAAAGTTTATAATCCATATTATCTGGGATCACACTGACACTCTGGAAAGAAACTCCAGAGTTGAGGATAAGATCTGGCTGTACTGCATCTTCTGTAACTGAAGTCTAGGTTTTACAGCTACCTTCTCTTCCAGGCTTTGTTGCTGTGTTGCTGCATGTTTTGGGTGATTGGACTCTGCAGAATGCTTTGTTCATCATTTTCTTTTCTCCATGTGGCTTGTCAATTTAAATTGTGAAATCTTTGGAATAAAAACTGCCTCTTGGTGTATTTTAGCAGTGCTTAGCATAATGGAACCTGTTTGGTGTGTGGTGTTTTGTTTTGTTTTTTTTAAATACTGAAGTACAAGTAGTAATAGTTGCAACCGCTTTCCTTCCCCTCAGAGAGGCAATTTTAAAATATAATCACTCTTGGTGTGTGTGTCTCTATCTTAATCTATATCATTTAGTGTATAAGCAGGTAATAATGCAGTGCTTGTCATATTGTTCACAGTGTGGTTTCCTGTCATTACCAGACAGAGCTGCTTAGGCTCTGCAGATAAAAGCCATTATTTTTCTGTATAAAAAGCTCACTGTTCCTGTAAAATTTTTAATTGAACTTTATGTATCACCATGGTGTCAGCTTATAGTTTGTCTAGAGTTGAGCTCTTGTGCACTGTCGTTGTTTCCTGTGAGAAATCCTATCACATCTACAGGGATAATTCTGCTGTGTCAAGAACCCTGTAAAAGATGGTGAGAGGCAAGCATGCAATATTAACTTCTGGTGACAGCTAAAACCATCGAGCTGGAACTGTGAGTGGCAGTTTGTTAACTCTGTCTCAGCTGAAACCAGGACAGAGTTAGACGAGATAATTACCATAGGAAGCTAGGAAACAACCAGCAAATGCTACTGAGCTAGAATTTCACTTGAAGCAGAATGAGACCTCTTGCTTGCAGGTATTGGTGAACAGAAATCGTTCCACCTGGTTTTGGAACATTATAGAGGATGGGAAGACTCTTGAGAGTAGCAGCTGCTGTACAGATGCAGGCAATCCTTTGTCAGAGAGTTCATGGGAGTATTTAGAAAACAAATTAGATTTTATCATAATTTGTTTACTCACAGGCTTAAAGTGGAGCAATTACTTTAAAGTAGAAGTAAAAGATATCCAATGTATCTAAGCCATACTTATCTCTGACAAAGATGTTAAACACCACTTGTCCCAATACCGACCCTGCGGAATGCCACTCGTCGCTTGTCTCCACTGCCACTGGCCACAACTCTGAGTGTGACCCTGCAGCCCATTCCTTATCCACCATGTGGTCCATCTGTCAAATCCATGTCTCTCCAATTTAGAGACAAGGATGTCATATGGGACAGGGTCAAAGGCTTTGCACAAGCCCAGGTAGATGGCACCAGTTGCTTTTCCCTTATCCACCCACGCTGTGACCATGTTGAAGAATGCCACCAGGTTTGTCGGCACGATTTGCGCTTCAGCCCTGTGGGGTGTGCCTGCACCGGCGGTGCTCACCTGTGCGAGTGAGTCCCAGTTCTTGGATTTGACAGTGCATTTTGGTCACATTCTTCAACTACTCTCCTTTAGTTATAAAGATCAGAAAAATATTTTTAAAAACTAAATCTGAAGGCAGAGCTGCTGACAGTGACGTAGGTCTGAGAGAGAGATGATGCTGTCAGGGTACATGTGAAATATTGCAGGGCGGGTGATGAAGGAGGGACGCTTCTGGGACAGTACGCGCCTGGCTTACAAAGCAGGTTGTAATTGCACAGGACTGAATGCAGGTGTCAAAGCAGACTTCTTGAAGCATTTGTAAACCAAGGTGGATGGGGAGTTGTTCCTCCATATTTCCATAACAGCAGATCCTCTTTCTCCACTTTAAGAATTAGAACTTTGAAGGTAGTGGAAATTGTATTGGAGAAAATCAGGAGGTATTAGGTGGCAAGCAAGCTTGTTTTACTTATTAGCAACAAATAAGACAGTCAGGCTTGCAAGCCTGGAGCAACCTTTCAGGGTGAAAAGAAAGCATTTTTATTTAAAAAAAAAATGGCTTTAGAGAGGTGAGTATTTAAAAAAATATTAGGGCAAAAAAGTCAAACAAGAGATGAAAAGTTGTCATATTTGTAAAAACTACCCTGAACTTGCCTTTGCTTTTTGAACTTGTTTCACTCAAACACTCCTTCAGGGAAGGGAGGTAACAAAGTAATTAAAATTAAAAATGCTTTTGAGACTTGTTTCGCTATTGTGTTCTTGCCTGTGCTTTTTGCAGAGTCTCAGAGGAGCAACCAGGCTAAACTGGGACTTCTATTATTTCTGAGAAATGTCTTCATTTTATTTTTAGATTGCTAGGCTTATTTGAACAGTGAGAAAGTGAAAAGGATGGAAAGATATACTGAGCAGGGCTTTAAGAGACATTTAACACAGCACATTTAACATTTCTTGTGCAGCAGCGAGAAGGGATGATACATTCATGCTGATCAAGTAAATCAAACCGGAATCAGGTCAAGCATGTTATGGTTGTTTGTGGCACGGTTTCAAACGTCCCTGTAGTTAGCAGAGAGCTGAATGAAGTGAGAGACCACTGCTACATGTAAAGGTCTTGATGCCCATCAGTCTTTGAGGAGGAAAATGCATGTGTTGCCCATGTATTTGATTGTGATAGCTCTATAAACTTGCTAAAGATGGTAGCATGCCTGTCAGTATTCTTAAAAACAAAGAAGCCCAACCAACAGCAACAAATAGATTTTTCAGATGAGGTAGTGACATTTTCCTTAGCTTCGTAAGTGTTCTGGCCTAAATACCCTTTCCTACAAATCTAATGGAATAATTACCTTGAGAAGATAATATATGATGTATTGATTCTGGCTTAAACATTGCTTGTATATAGTATAGCACTGATTTGCTAAATTAAATGTTTTCTAGGAAGGCCTTCATATGATGCCAGGAATTCATGTTATAGGCTTAGCTCTCTTCTCTCTCCCTTTTGTCAAGATTTAGCATCTTACTATAGCCCTGCTCTGTAGCCTTGTATTGGAACGAATTGCAGGATTACTATAAAGTGATCATGATGAGGAGCACTAGCCCAAGGCAATAAGTGCAAGAGATGAAACTGCCAAATCAGCTGATAAAGAGGACACAAAATCCAGTGTTTAACTTTGCTCTTATACATGAGCAATACTCCCTTGCTATTTGTTTTGTACTTGGGCTGTTCTGTGAGTCTGAGTTTACACCTAGGGAGCCTGGGAACCATATTTACTCTCTTGTACACCTTTTTTTGAAATACTTTCAGCCAGCTCTTGTCATGCTGTACCACAGTGAAATGTACAATGCTTATACCAGCTGTGGGAGTGACGTCCAGTGTTCTCTTTGGCCGTCCCAGTCCTGGGTTCCTCTGGGGAGCTTTGCAAAGCACAACAGATTCTCTGAGTTTTGATATTATGTGACCTGCAGTGCTAGTGACTTAAAAATCCATAAGCTGTTCTCATATCTCCTCTTATTCACCTTGTAAAAGAGAAAGGCTGTTCTGTATTCCCCAGATTACCACTGCCAGGGAGACATTCTGTAATGCAAGACGCAATCGTTTTCTGATGAGTGAAGGACATACGTGGCTAGAAGATTGCAGTTCCCATTTTTCTCAGTAGGAAAGAATTTCTGTCACTCAAGAACTTTGAATAGAAAGTATTCTGAACCTGATGAGCTTGCCTTTTCTTTTTTTTTGTTGTGGATGATCCTCAGAACAACAACTTAATAGAAGAATTTCCCCATGGTTTATTAGCATACATCATTATTTATCTCCCCTTCCTCTTGTTTAGGAATTTTGCTATTAATTTTTTTAAATAGTTAACTCATCATGACCCCAGTGACAAATCTGAGTTGTCAAGAGATTGAACAAGTAAGCAGATGCTTTGCTGTAAACGTCGAAGCTACTAAACTGTAGGTTGTCTTCTCTATGCCTTGGATTTTCAGTGACACCAGCTGCTATCTTGCTGAGTTGAGACACCTCAGATAATAGGCAGGATGACAAATCCATATAATAGTTTAATTCTGAGTAGGGAGCTCACTTGACCTGAAAGGTATGTTTTGTTTGGCTTACAAACTTTGTATTTTTTTCCCCCTGAACTGTTTACTTCCGCGTGCTTCTTCTTGTACTGTTTGTTTCAGTTCCGAACATGTCAAGGTCTTTTTAAATTAAATGAGATGAAAGGTGTGTTTCTTAAAGCCCTGCGACACATCGTACTCCTAAATGAACTCATGGGACGCTTGGGCTGTGCGCATGTCAATGGTGAAAGATGCATCTATGCTCAGGGGGTAAGGACTGTTTTGCAGTGTAGCCTGATGAATTTCCTTGTATTAACAGAATCTTGGTAGCGGTTACATTTGCCAATGTGTATTTTTTGTGATATTGATTTAATAAGTGCTTACTTGCAACTCCTGTAAAATAAGTTGTTCCCTAGTTTTGATAGGAATAATTCATAATTTGTTACTGCTCCCTGCTGCTGATCAAATCTTTGACCTTTACTTCAAGGGGTGTTCTGTAACTGAGCCTTCCAAGTGGGATTCCTTCAGCAATCCCAGTTGAATATGAATGCATCAGCGTTAATGTGTGCTTCACAGGGAGCATGCAGGATGATGTGTTATGTATGACAAATCTGTAGCACTCGCTGGTTTGGTACGGTGTAGACCCAGTGCATGGGTAATTCTGGCCTTTTCCTAGAAGCAGATGTTTGCTCAGGCAAGAAAAGTAAGTACTTTATTTATGTTACTTTTGTACAGAAGAGGGGAGAACTCTCACTAGTCTCTGTGCCCATGAGTTAATGGACTGCCCTCTCACCATCTGATTTGCGGTCACTTAGTCTCCTCTGTTGCAAGACTTTGGTGGCTAATGAAAGGTTTCATACTGGAGGCAATTTTTAGACATGCTTATTTAACCTGGAGTCTTCCTTTAGTCCTAGTAGTGCAGTTCTCCTGTTCCTCCCCTACAGAGGAATGCCAGGCTGGAACACGGCAGCTGCAACTCTCCTGTCTCCCTGTGCCGGAATGGAGATGTTATCAGGGTTGTTAGTCTGTGCTGCTTTTTTGGGTGCATCCAGCCAGTCATAAACTTAATGCTCATGCGATTTTTTTCTGTAGGCCCAAAAGAGAAAAAACATTAAAGGTATCAGGATTTTATATCCTTGCTGTTCTAAGACCCCTCACTCTGTTTTTTTAAGTTAGGTTTTTCTGTTTGTTTTGGGGGTTTTTTTGTGTCCCTGAGACTCATTTTGCCACCTACTAAGGAAAGGAGGTAGGAATCCAATTGGATTCTGCTTACATCTGAGCCTTGTGTTGCCTGCTATTTACAGCAGGAGTAGTATGATGGTTTGCTGTCACTCAGATGTCATGCAGATTCCTTCAGTCTTGAGAGTACGCTGTTGATTGAAATGCTGCAAGGCAAGATTCTTCCTAGGTAAATTCTGGATACCATAAAATAAAAAAAGCCTGAATGCTACTGTATAGCCCTTGTAGATTTGTGGAATAAGGAAGCAACCACTTTAATTTTTTTAAGAACTGTAGTAAAGAAATCTTGTTCTGTTGACAAGTTCAGCATGAGCCTTGTGCAATACTTCTCTGCTTGAATCCTCCTCCTCCCATCTGCCACCTTCTCACTCTAAGGAAAGGAAACTCCATTCTGTGAAAGCAAAGTGCCAATGAAAAATGGGGAAAGACTTTTAAGAGCAGCTTTTGGATGAGACTATTCACTGAAATCAAAACAAATATAATCACAGCTCGCTATAGTTTTGCCCTGCATCGCTAGCAAAAGGTTAAGACTAACACACAGTAAGATGCAGTCCCTCCAGCGAAGAATGTGCAGTTCAAAAAGGCAGAAGAAAAAGAGGGAAGCAGAAAGGCAGAAACACTTACTAATGCCCATGATTGATGCTCCATGGCAACATGTTCCTTGCAAGGAAAATAGCATAAATACCTATTAAGCAAAGGGATTCCCCAGCAAGAGAATTAAATGCCGGAAATCGAATGAGTGTGGTTTGGGGTTTGGTTTTTTTCTCTCTAGGTAATTAGGGTAGCTACCATTAAAGTATCATAGCTGAAACAGATGCTCTGTAATGCTGCTTAAGTATGAGATGTACCTCATTTTGAAGTATCTTGCCTCACAGGCTGTGTATTTCTGTATGTTTACAGTTGCTAGATTTCTTATGTTTTGTGAAACGGTTGCCCTCTAACTTTGAGGATTGTTTCCCTTTACAGAGATCTTTTGGTTGCTTCTGCCTGATGCTGACTTGCAAATTCAGCGTGAGCAGTTACAGCCTAAGAATGTAACCTGTATTATTACAGGGACTTTGTGCATTCATTTACGTCTCCAGGGCTGGTGCTCTAACCTGGTAATTGTGTTGACTGTAAATGAATGTGCAGAGTTTCACCCTCATGCTTAGGAAGCATATGTCCACAAATGGCAACCTCTGCCTGTAAGAGTGGAGGGGGAGAATCACCTCCCTTGACCTGCTGGTCACACTTCTTTTGATGCAGCCCAGGACACGGTTGGCTTTCTGGGTGAAGCACACATTGCTGGCTCATGTTGGGCTTCTCATCAATCAACACACCCAAGTTGTCCTTCTCTTCAGGGCTGCTCTTGATCCGTTCTCCTCTCAGCCTGTATTTGTGTGTCAGGACCCATGTGCAGGACCTTGCACTTGGCCTTGTATAGTTGAGAACTCTGTAGGATATAACTTGTCTGAAGTCCCGTTTCTCTGCTTTACCCAGTGGGATGGCTTGTGTTCTCATGTACTGGCTCCACAGAAGAAAAGCCAGGCACAAAGCAAGTGTTTTATCCTGTGAGGGGCTGGTTTCCAGTCTGTTACATAGCACTGTAAAATAGTCTACTGAGTGCACTAGTGTTGGACAGAAGAGTCAAGCTTGAAATGAAGTTTGAATCACGTTGTAAGCTGTTAAACACTTGGCCAAGACAGTAAAATGTTGATGATACGGCAGTACTGTAAAGCTGTAACTTGACGAATAAATGTCTTCTGTAGTAAAGCATGCCTCCATTTGGTATTCTGTACATGATGTGCAAAAATGAAAGGCATTTCTAGATGCAGAAGTTAAAAAAAAAAAGGTTTTTTTCCCTTAATTTAAGCAAGCAAATGTTAAGCAGTGGTTACTTCTATCTAATTAAATTTTTTCCCCTCAGCTTGAGGTAGATCCAATAGGTGTGTTCTCTGTCCCTAAAAACAGAGAAACTACGCTGAAGGAAATTGCTGACAAAACAGTGCAAAACCACGTGATACATTAGTATGCAGTGGGAAAGTTAGGTTTGGATTGCATGGTGCAATGATCTGTCTTTGTATTTTATTTAATAATTTTTAAAGCTGTTCCATGGCTCAGAAGAGCTGGAGTTCAGCTCTTGGGCTGTCCCTAGCAAGAGCAATAGCTAAAAAGCCCCCGTGGAACTGCGCCAAATGAGTCCCTGTGGAAATGAACTTCACTCACTTCTAATCTAGTCAGCTGCCATCAACAATTTATAAGTGTAAGCAGAACTTTAAGGCTTGATCTCTTTCAGAACTAGTGCACCTGGGTCTGGCAGCTATAAAACGCGGATGGTGTGTGTTAGTTGTCTCACTGCTCTGGAATGTTTCTGGGGAACACTTGCATGGTAAATGAGATGCGTGACACTTGCGTGGAATCTCAGTGATTTCAGCCAAGATTTTTAGAGTTATTTTAAGATTACTCACTTTCTGTACACACATGTCTTTGAGGGCCCAATTTCTTGAGTTCTTAAGGCACTCTGAATTCCATCACAGTGGATTAAAGTCAGGCTCCTTATGGAGTATCAGACTGATTGCTGGCTTTGGGTATTCCTCTTCAGATTTTTACTGTTGTTGTATTCTGGTGACGCAGGATGATTATATGGTAATACTCTTCACTTGCTTCTTACTTTCTGTCCAGATTGCAGCCCCTTCATTACATCATTTTAAGCTACCTATACTACTTCTAATGTCAGAACCAGGCATACCTAGGCTGTTGCTTTTTTAACCCTTAGAGGAAGCAAGTGAATAATTTTGTAGATGCGTGTGATGTATTGACACAGATCTTTGGACAGGAATAGCTTTTGGATGTCATTTGTGTTGTTTTCATTCATGTCCAAGGACTATAGTGCAAAAACTTAGTTTTTTTCTCTTCATATTACAATTATTTCAAATATTAATACTTAAAATCATGTTCATTTCTCTTTTATGGAAGGCCAAGCAGTGGCTGCAAGTCTAGAATATAGTAGAAAGTATTTTTAAGTATTTCTGGCTCTGGTTCTGAGATTCCATGAATTTGTAGCTGTTTTAAGGAGGGTGTAAAATAGCTTTTACTTGTCTCACTCCCCGTTGCTCTTTGTCAGAAGAGTTTGACCATGAGAAAACAAGTCATCCCACTGGATAAAGCAGAGAAACGGGACTTCAGACAAGTTATATCTACAGAGTTCTCACCTATACAAGGCCAAGTGCAAGGTCCTGCACATGGGTCTGTGCACACAAATACACTCGAGTCTGAGTGATGCTCAAAGTAGGAGACTCTCAAGGCCTTCCTTAAAGTTGCTTTCCACGGGAACTTCTAAATAACTTCAACCTTCCTTCACTCTTTAATATTGGCTCACCATGTCTTGATTGTAGCTGTATTTGATGATCTTCCAAGTTGTACCATTTGTGATTCACTGTTGAAAAGTTCAGGTGCATTATTCTGTGTGTTTTGGACAGTGACAGAGAAGTGACAGGGACGTTCATACTGGTGTTTATAAGAAACCATTCAGTGACAAATGAGTGTCAGGCAGTAAGATGGATCACTTCAGAACAGCAAGGGAGCAGATTTCTCTGTGGGGTGCTGTGAAACAGTCTGAGGTTCTGATTAAGGCGGGTGATTTTCTCTACAGAGGACATAAGATGGCCCATTTAATTGTTTCAAAAAAAAGTACAGATGAGCATTTGGTCTGAATGCTAAGCAATTAATTTATCTAATATTTTTATGAGAGTAACAGTCTGAGGTTCTGATTAAGGCGGGTGATTTTCTCTACAGAGGACATAAGATGGCCCATTTAATTGTTTCCAAAAAAAGTACAGATGAGCATTTGGTCTGAATGCTAAGCAATTAATATTTTTGTGAGAGTAATAGTAATCGGGCATTCCTTTAAAAATCATCTGGTCTGACCCTTGTGAATTTGGTGTCATCTTCTTGGTGTCCTTATTTGTGTTTTTCCAAAACTGCTTGAGTTTTATATTCGCATTGCCAGGATGCCTTCTTAAAGCTGAGTGGTTCTTGCTGTTCAAGATAATTTGTGTTTTCTCTTCCAGACTTAGACTGGCACTTTGCATAGAATATTGAGCCATGTTGTTATTTTGATAAAACAAAGTCATCCTAAGGATAGTTTCAGCCTTCCTGTCATGCATTGGTGCTGCCGTTCTTCATGGTAATCAAACTGCAACAGCTGTCTGTTGTGTGCAAGTCCATGCCCAACAGAAAGAAGGTGGAGTCTGTAATCATTCAGAGTAGGGGATGTTTCTTCAGAGTACTGCAAGCTGCATTGCACAAAAGGAGCAGTGGTCTGTAAATAAGTAAAAGACTCCAGCCTCCAGCATCTGCAAATCCTCTTGTGTTCATCAGCGGGTTGGTTCCGAACAGCAGCAACAGAGAAGGGGGAAGTAGGTTTGTAAAAAGTACAAAAGGTGCTTCGCTTTCCTGATAAACCAGCAAGGCATTTCTCCTCTGAGAAGCATTCTGCAAAGTTTGCTCTGCCTTCTGTCTTTATCATGTGAGGTTGAAATAGGCTTCATAAAGGTTACCAAAAAGAGGGAAATATACTGGCTTTTTGTCTGAAACGTATGAAAACCTTGTGTAAATATGATAATTGAAAGCACAGCACTCTCTTCTGGATAGAGAGGTGGAATACGTAATTTCCAAGAGGCAGATACTTTGTGTATCCTTGACAGATTCAAGGCAAATAGCTGAAGTGACATAGTGAGACTTTCCAGCATGAATTTTATAATCCTGAGAACGAGGAACATTTGCATGAGCACTTAAGCAGTGTAAATCTTGGTTATTCTCCATAAAGCTCACAGAATTCATCCTTGCATAGCTTCTTGCTTCTGGGACAGTCATAACCAAATGTAACTAACAAACAGGTGACACAAACTAGACCAAAAATCTAGTACCTTAAAGGAACTCTCATCTTAAACCGAGGTTCCCCTTCAACTCTGAATGCGTAGTAAGTAGATCTCAGTGATGATCCTGCTTATTTCTGACCTGTTTTAGAAGTATTTCTGCTCTTAAAATGCAGTATGTAAGTGCAGTGATGAAACTATAAAGGTGAAATGTGTTATGGTGGTCGGAACATCCTCTCAGAAGAGACTATGAGAAACAGCTTCAGTGGCAAGTTTTATTTAATCATCTGTGCTATGCTGTGGTCCAAATGCCAGTTCCTGCATTATCCTGGGATGCAGCAATGTCCAAAAACCAGCGTAGTTCCATGTAATCCCAGTGATTACCTGTGTTTATATTAATGTTATTTCATATTTAGGGTTTATATATATGGTTTCAGCTTAGTTTGAGGCTGAGTACAAAGACCACTGGGTTTGCTCCCTGCGCAGAGAGCGTAGCCTCAGGGGTTAGTGCAGCCCTGCGGGTTACCATCGCTGGCTGCAGGGCAGCAGGAGAATTTCCCCTCCTCAGTCCATCGCCATATCTGTGTCTGGGCTCTTCATGGACCTGGCAGGGATCCAGTTTGAGGGGACACATTGTCAGTGGCCGCTCCTCAACTATGTCTGAGCGTTCAAGCCTTTTTTAGGGTGTAATGCCTCGTAAGATTGTTAAATGTACCCATGAGTGTGGAGATAAACTCAAACTATGCCTGATGCTTTTCTGTTTAGCAGCATTTAATTCTGTATGTTTTAGAAGCATGTTTATCCAAAGGCCTCCAGAGATGCCTTTCATGGTTGGATGCAGATAATTGAAAGTTGGCTGTTTTCCTGCTCCGGGATGTCAGGTGGCCTTTCAGTGAACCTGGCCCGTTAAGAGGTATCTGCTCCCTGTGGTACAGTGGTGGGAAGCTGTAGCTCAGAAGCTATTTTGAAATTTCAGTTGCAGTGATGGCTCTTATCCATGCCAAGGATTTAAGAAACTTGACTTACAGCTCCGAGAGACAGGACTGACCTTGGGTTACCAAGGTTCAACTATGTGGCTAATTAGTATAGAGGTAATCTGACAAACATGCCACTGATGCACAGGGCTCACCTAATGAAATAATACCTTCTTCCCAAATAGCTCCATTGCAGCATTTAGTTACATTTAGCAACTACTGCTGTTTTGTGAATGAAGCAAGTGGATTCCACAGCAGCCATTGTGGATGCTCCCCACCCTGCATTTGGCTCACAAAATGAGAATTATATTTTAGTGGTTTTATAACAGAAAAAATACACATGGTACATAGGTCATACTGCTGCTACACTAGATAAAATGTAATTTCCTCATTCTTGCAGAAGTCTCCTTTTCTGTGAACGGAAAGTGTTTTTTCAGTGTCAGGGTTTGCCAGGAAGTGACCAAAAAGGAGAGAGTAAATGCTACAGTAATATTATTCTATTACTTACTCACCATGTCTTTCTCAATTCATGAGGAGGCAATGATGGCATATAATTTTGATACCTGGTAAAATATTCTCACTTGGTCAGGGTGAGAAACAATTTTTAAGAGCTGAAAATGCTACTTTACATGATTGCTCTGCTTGTCGTTAACAGGAATTCATCCCAAAGAGCCAAATAAGCATATTATTTTGTCACCGCTAGTCAGATTTTCCATGTAGACTTAAAAGGAGGGTAATCTTCCCATTCCTATTTTAGAATATTCCTTATTCTGCCTTTATAATTTTGACCATTTCCTCATTAGTGCTCCTTTCAGAGCCCAAACATGTCAACTGTGACACCATTATCAGCCTGAAATAAAGGAACGAACATTCTCATCTTCAGGCGTGGTTTGCCTGTGACAGCTATTTTGAATTTTGCAGCTGCTGGAGACTGAGGCAGATGAGATGGATTTGCAACCAATGATTTGGCACCTATATCATGGAGCTACTTTACACGTGTTCTTGTAGGTGTTAGGAAATGTGAGGGTTTCCAAGGGGTCTCTTCATAGAAATAGCACTTCTGGAGAAAGAGAGAGAGTGACCATGAGGCAAAACACTGATAGCAGAAGGAGATATCCTGCTGGTTTAACATTTGTTTGCAGGTGTTAACAATGGAGTGTGAGATGGCAGATAATTATTTTTTCACCAAGTGTGAATATGAGCTGACAGCCTTGTGCGCTCTTCTGTATATCCTGAGGAGTGCTGGTTCCAGGGGGTCCTCAACCTCGAGGATGTTTCTTTCCTGGAAGAGAAGGTTCTGTGACTTTCTGGCCACAAAGAGCAACTTCTGTTCTTCCCAGCCTGGACCCCTGTTTCAAAACCAGCTTCACAACTCAGGTATTCTGCAGTTTGATCTTCAGCCCTAAGTGCTGCAGTGACCTGTGCCTGGCTTTACATGGGCATTCAGGCAGCTGCTTAGGTGCCCACCACTTGCAGAAGTGATCAAGCATAGAAAGCACCTAGGGGCGTGGATATAAAAATGTCTTATTGAGTTAGGTACCTGCATGCTGCTTCACCTTACCTGAGTGCTTCTTCAGATCTCAAAGTGCCTCTTTTGTCTTTGTGCCAATATTTCTGTAATTTATAATTCACTGTGATAGAACTTAAGATATGGCAGTTCATTTAATTAGTACCTCTGAGTGGTGTGGGCTTAACAGATGGTTGGTAACAGTCTACATTTTCTTAGATGCTGAAACACAAAAGACTTGATTCTGCAGCTCCGCACAGTCAGAAGATAGTGACATGCAGAATCCAGACTAAAATGATGAGCTGGTTGAAGTTTTAAATGGTAAATTGCATGGTTTGGGACTGAAATATATAATGAAAAATCTTACTTAGTTTTATTTTGTCTTTGACTTTTAGCCCAAAATAGAATACATCTTTTTTACTCT
>NW_010125963.1:0-12464 GCF_000699245.1 Pterocles gutturalis | reverse complement strand
CAGCCGCACCCCCTTTGCAGCAGCAGGTTTCTGTTGTCAGGATGCTTTCAAAGCACTGTGAAGCACTCACCAGTCTTCCTCTGGCCTTGACTTTGTCCACTGCCAGTACCTAGGAGGCAAAGCTCCTCTTTCTTAGTCAGCAGAACTCAAGAGTTGCCAAATTAACCCAGCTTTTATGGGTTTCCAGAAATTCAGTTCACATAATAAAGACTGAGTAACCAACTGAAAATGAAATACTAATGAGAAGTGCTAATTATCTCCAGTTGGGAATTAATGTTCTCATATGTTTACCTACAGGCCTGTGAATAATTCCACTAGGAAATCTGAGTTGTGGGATTTTCTTTTTTTTTTTTTTTTTCAGAATGGTTTGGTTTGGGACACCCTCCACCAGCCCAGGTTGCCCAAAGCCTCATCCAGCCTGCCCTTGAACCCCTCCAGGGATGGGGCATCTACTTTGGGCAACCTCTTCCAGCACCTCACCACCCTCCTGGTACAGAATTTTCTTTGTAATAACTAGTCTAAATCTACTCTCTTTGTAAAGACACAAACAATTTCTCATGGTATGTCACACTGTACACAGAAACGTGTCTTCCAAGAGCCTGCTTTGTGCTCCTTCTTTCCAAAGCAGATGCTGCACTCCACAAGTTCACTTATTTCTGCTGTCAGAGAAAACAGAGATGCGCGATGTTGGGTACCCAGATCCGCGCGGACACCCCGGATGTGTTCACACAGTGAATGTTCTGCCAACCAGCCCACACCCGGGACCTTCCCGTACGTCACGGAGCTCAAAGACCGCGGGCTCCGTAAGCAGATGCTGTGACCCTGTTACAAACAAGCTGACTTCACTTTTTCCCCTGCCCCATGGAGCAGCCAACAGTTAAGCAATGCAGGCTCACTGTCCTCTGAAACCCAGACGGAGCCAGTGACAGACACACTGACGTCCCCATGGCGGTAAGACACAGGAGGTTCAGCCTTTGAGGATATTTCTTAAAGCATCACAGATTCCCAAGAGCAGAGAGAAAAAGGTTATTGGTGTACTTCCCAGAAAAGCCAGTGAAACGACACCACAGCAGCCTAGGGTTCAGGGAAAAGGCAGATCTTACACAGATGTCAACTGCACCCAAAGAGGCTCAGAGCCGCACTGCGAACAGCAGACAATACTGTTTATTGAAATATCTCGTTAGCCATCATACTTGGGAATTGCACCTGGAGGTACATCAGGCAAGAAACGGCACAGGAGGAGCACAGCTGCTCAGAACGGCTTCCAGGCAGTTCCCTGGCTGAGTGCGCACAGAGAGGAGCAGAGGAAGCCTTGGTCTCACGCACGTTCTCTCTCTGACCAACCCAATCACTTTGAATGGAGCACCGCATGTATTTCTAGGAGATTGTAAAAGGCAACCTGCGTATGTTTTATCTTGCCTCAGCAAGCTCATTCCGTACAGGCTCCCATGTCTTTACTCGTTTCAGAATCTGACACTGCATCTCGAGAAAATGTCTTCACAGCCTCAGTGTTTGTTTCTGTTCCCATGGCCATCAGCTCTTGATCAAATCAAGCGCCAGCATTCCGGTCTCTTTACGACTAGACATATCCATCTTCTACCTCATGCCCATATTTTAGATACCCCATGTGCAAGTCTAATTCAGTTACTCAGGAAATTCCAATAAATTGTTCAACTTTATATGACCATAAAGGACTCTGCATCTATCAGAGGGGACACACGGAACAGGGGGAATGAAGAGCTTCTGAGAGAAAAATCATTAAAGGCCAATAAGCAGAAATTTCAGTGATAAAGTGACTAAATTAGCATTCAGTGGATCGTATTTCTTTTCCCACTAAACCTCACTTGTTTTGATAAAAATAAATGTTCATCACTCCTGCATCATTTGAGGCTCAATACTTGGCCTCTGAGCTGTTAAAATTTGGGTATAACACAATACGGAAATATCATACATTTAATCCTCAGCAGAGGAAAAGCTCCACAGGATTCACAAGGGATGCTTTCACATAAAGCAGTTATCGCGACATTACCGCACGTTTATGCTGGACTTACAGGGGTTTGCGTTTCGATGTGGGATACCATGCACAGGAAAATTGGTCACAAAACCAGTAGAAAAGGAAAACCAAAAATATACTACACACTCCAAGGGCCCTTTGAATTAATAATCAAGATTTCTTCACACTCAAGAACTTATTCCCAAGGGTGAGTCCATGTTTCAGCATACAGTGAAATATTTCTGCTTCAGGTCAGTCTGCTGGCTTCCCACAGACAGCCTCACCAACAGCCAGCACATTCCTGGAAAAGGTTCAGGTTAATGAGGAATCCATGCTCTGCTGTCAGTAAAGTCAGAGGATTCTCCTCTCCGGAACCTACCCCATCCTCCCCAATGCTTTGAGGCAGTATGGATATATACGTGTGTGCGCATGTACAGAAGCAGCTGAAAATACAAATGTACAAACACACAGTTCTTGTACCCTGAGAACGCAAGCAACGCACTAACAAAAGCTAGCAGATCCTGCGTATTCATTACAGCATAATAAAAGTCATGCTCTCAAATTGTACTTTTGAGTTTCTTTCACTGTCCTTGACAATTCCTTGCAAGTGTCAATTTAATTAGATTGCAAACCACACTGGAGGGGTTTATAAAGGACCCGTTGCTTAGACCATTAGATCAGCCAAGATCATGAGAAGTATTTTCCAGGTCTACATCTGAACTTGTTAACTGTATCTACCATCAGATTTTAGTTGATACCCAGCTACCCCATCACCGTAAGCACCTTTGGTAAAAGAAAATAATTTTTCGTAAGTAGCTTAAACCTTTTTTAAAGAAAACAATTACTTCAGCAGCTCCTTTTCCAAGCAAAATAATGCTAAATAAACCTTGATTTTTTAAGTATTGCAACAGTCTTGATGAAAAGACTTGGTGGATATTTGTTTTTTCTACCTCAAAGACTGCACCTAAATTACCTTTCCATCTTGCCGATACTTACCCATAGCACAAATCCAGATCCCTCGCATGGGAGGAGGGGAAACAAATCTCACCAGATTTACAGAAAGCTGTTGTGAATGGCACGTAGGCCTGGCTGCACAAAATTCCAAACCAGCCTGCAGAAGCAGTCTGTAAAAGCAATCCTACACGTCAAAGCGCAGCTGTCAGTCTCTGAAGCAACTCGTACTCAGGTATACGAGACCATATTCCTTCTGGGACAAGGGCAGTAAGTTCTTCCTTCAACTCAGCTATGTATATCCTACCCAGCAAGAAGACGGAATAACACATGAAAAATCTAGAATTCAATTATCAGAGAGGTGACCATGCACATTTTATTCTCCAACGGAATAAATAAAATATTGAAATAAGAATCATAAGTTGCCGATTGCCACTATGATTATAACAACTTGATTCATTAGCAAAGTGGTGGTGTGAAAGCCTGGGGTATTAACAGTTTAACTCAAAAAAAACAAAGAAAGTATTTTATGTGGCAGAATCAGACAGCAATAAAAATGGTTATTACATGCTAATGTGTGATTGACTGCAAGCTTCAAGTTCATCTAATCTGCATAATAGGAATAGAAAGTATAAACTGACAGAAGGCAAGGAAATTCAAAACTTATAGTGGCAATAATGTGCATTACTGAAACAAAGCCCAGCAAATGGAAATAAAATATAAGCTTCAATCTTATCTGTCACTCCCACAAAGTACATTTTGACACAGGACACACGTACAGACCAAATCCTTCCTCTTTTCCTTCACTGTCCTGCAAAAAAGCACCCCTGGGTTGGAGTACGGGGAGAGGAAGGATGTGCGGGTTTCTTCTTCTTCCATCTAGAAGGGATTGCTGAGATCGTGTGGGTCTTGTGCAGGACAAAGAGAGGATGCAATGTGTGCGCTTGGACACAAGAACACACCTGAACACATATCAATCCCCTCCAGTAACACCTCTGGAAATGTGTATGTTGGCAGATACAGGATATGAAAAGAGCTGTTCAGGGGCTTTCACCAAAATGCACGAGTGCAACACTGCACATCTTGGCAGCAGACTTCACCTTGCAGTGCAGACACCCATCAGCACTTTGCCCTAACAGAAACTTCCTTAACATAACAAGCCTTATTTTAAGGAATTTATTGCTTCTATTTTTCTATTTTGTTTCAGTAGAATAGGAAGGATGCACATTTGAAATGAACAGAAATCCTCTAAAATAATAAAAAACTCCCTTTATTAATAATTTTAGCATTTTTTCCCATTTATTTAAACTTGTAGGATAATGCACGATACATTCCAAATATCCAGCCAAGGAAAGCACTGAAAGAGAATATTAGAAATAAATACTGCAGGTCTGTAATAGCCAAATATTTTCTCAGACATTCTGTAAACAGATTGTGATCGAGACCTCTCAGGAAGTACTGTCTTAAAATGTCTAATTTCAAGAGAAAAAATTTTAGGAAAATTGAAGTATGGTTCTCAGAAAGCCATCTCGTAAATAGCCACATTCTGTTCTTTGTATAAGGCTACGTTAACACGCTAAACAAATAAGCCTTAAAATGAAATGAGCACAGAAAGGGAAATGCTGAGAGCAAGAGCCCTGTGGCTCGCAGCCGTTTAATTACGGCAGCTTGCTGTGCAACAGCATGCAAGGTTCCCCACGGCAACAAATCTCTTAAATAATATGTCTTTTAACTCTCATAGAAAGCAAAATAAAAGAGAGACTATCTGACAGAGCCTTCCTGAGAACAGCGTGACCGCAAACAGAGGAGTAACACGGAAAAAGGGGTGAACCTCTTCTCCATGTTCAATTGTTCCAGGAGCAAACAAGAACTCCCCTGACACAGACACAGATGTGGCAGAATGTGGGTTTTACTCATTACATATTGTAATATAGCCTCTGAAGAGGTGCCCATTTTCCTTGACTTTTTTTCCCTCTGCTGCAGGGGACAGCAGAAGGCTGTTTCTAACCCACAGCAAAGAGCATTTGACAAAGAACAGCTGAAATTCTCATTTATCTGGGAGCTTCCTGCAACAGACCCAAGAACAGAAGCATGTTGCCCACGAATCCTTCACTCCCTCTTCACTCCTCCATTCCCCAAACATCACAACCTGCTCTTAACCCTGTGTTCCCAATGATTAAATCTCAGATTACTAATTAATATTCATATAAATCTCAAAGCACTTAGTTTATGCTGCACAGTAATCAACTACATAAAATCTTTTCTGAAGGACATCTCCATGAATTCTACCACCTTCTTTGAAACTACTGCCCAACAATGAAAATTTAGATGCAAAATAGCCATGAAACAGTAATACATTCATTGAGGCATTTAAAAAAGCATTTTAAAGACAGTTTAAAAAAAACAGAATGAGAAGGGAATGTTTGTAAATCAAGTCTGTTTTAACTTACCTGGGGTAAGAGTAAGGAAAAACTTTTCAATGTTGGATACACAATGTAACTCTTCTGTAAGGAGGAGGAAAATCAGGTTCCTTGAAAAGCTACTGAATTTGAAGGGTTTTTTGCAAGCCACAACTGCTTGTCTCCCTCTTAAATTCTCACTGTATTATTTAATAATGTCACCTGTGCTATTCAGGAGAATTTACAGGAGAGTCAGAACAATCACAACTAAGAAACTGCTAGTCCATAATAAAGGAACACTTACTTTCCTTTCAACAGATTCTTGCAGATGTCTGAAATAATACTGGAAGAGATGCAGACTATTAGCCACTTGTATTTGTGTCTGTCCCAGTACTTGGTGCCACAGCAGCGTCCTGCCAGCACACAGCGCGCTGCTGAGGCACGCTTTGCTATGGAATTGTATGCAGACAATGAAAACGAGCAGCGCGGGGTGCAGCTGACCCTTCTTTGGTTTAATTGCATTGACAAAGTCAATTTAAAGTAAGAAACAAAAATCCTCAGATAAAACTTTTCAACAAAATTGACCCTGCCAGTTTGTTACAGAGAAGCACCCTCATGGCCGGTGTATGCTGGCACTGCACGTGCCACATCTGGACCTGTGCATCAGGAACAGAAGGGTTAATGAGTAACACCGCCTTTACAGCGGTATCCGGGTATCTGCAGCAGGGGTGCCCATCCCAGGTTACAAAACCAGTGCTTTGTCTGCGAGCCATTTTCTAATTGTAAATTAGTCACTTGAGATGAAGCACAAGCCAAGTGACAATGACACAACTGAGAGTGTAACTAGACCCTGACCAATACCATTCAATATGTCATCACCAGCTATAGATCCACCCTCACTTTGCTTCAAGAAAAAGCTGCTAAAAGCTATCCTAGTGTATCTTAACACGTGAACAGATTTCACTGCAAGCATAAGTCCCAAATTCATAATCTAAAACCTGCATATACAATGAAATGATTTCACTTGAATTAATTACCTGTATAAAAAACACAATGCTCCATTCTATTCACATTTCACTCAATACTACTGAATATTGAAATATTAAAACATTTTTTGGCCAATAGTATTTGGGATTTGGGATTTTTTTTCTTTATGATACACACTTCTTTACTTTGCACATCATATGCCTGCAACTCAAGGCTTTATTTTCTTCCTCTGACTTCCTTTCACAGGTAAACAGTGGCATTTAGAAGTGAATTTTCCAAACCCAGAAGTATGGCAGTCATTTTGAAAAAACAATGCATACATCTATTCACCTATGCAATAGCAGCCTTTAACAATCGCTTTGAGAAACCTGTTAGTGCAGAAGACATCTTCCCATAGCTCTCAAAAGTCTTACTTCAGTGACAGCAAAGTTGAAAAACATTCTCACTATCTTACAAATTCTGATGAAAAAAAACTGATTCCCTGTAAAATATCTCCTTTTTAGACTTCATCAGACTGTACGGAACTTCTCAGATCATTTATCTAGCCAGTTCTTTAACAAATTATTAACACAAACTACAGCAGAATATACTGAATAGTTAATTTCCAGGGTTCACCTTTATTACAAACAAGGTTTTTGTTGTGAGAACAAATAATCTCTCATTTGTAGCTTGAAAGCCTAAGATAGGATCACTGGCTTCCAGGGTTGCTACCAGCTGCTTAGCAACCTGTCCCACTTGTCTTCCTTCCTTCCTGTTGTAGAGAACGGTGGGCAGAGGAGTTGGCTGACGGTAGATGAAAACGCGTCGCAAGCACTCACAAAGAGCAGCGTAGGAGTAATCTGGAGCACAAGCCATGAACTTCTTGTCTTGCTTTGATGCTTGGACATAACCTTCAGAGCCCAAAAAGAAGCAGAAGGGATAAGTAACATATTGGTTCCAACAGCACTTTAACTGGCTAAGACAGAATCAAGCTTAGCTTGAAAAATAATATGCAATTAGTAACAAAAAAAGAAAGAGATATATGTTGTTATTAAATAAGCCAGTAGGTTTTGGTGTTAATATCAAAATAAAATTCTTCTGTACATCTCCCTAACTGGTGTTTTTGATGCATATGTATGTATAGCTAGATACTGTTCCCACACCTAGCCTCTCCCAACCTCAAAAAGCCTTCAATTTTTTCAGCAGAATCATAAAGCACTGATACACATCCTGGCCTAATATTAGCAGCCGAAGCAGAATAACCCTCTTCTATCTTTCCTCTTCTTCAAATTAATGAAAACTTTCCATGTCCACAAAGTTTTGTGGCAGAGGGTTCCACAGCTCAAACGTGAATAGGTGAAGTACTGCTTTTAGCTTCTTTTGAACCCACTCTGTACCAGCATCATTTGATGCTTCTAAGCTCTGAGAACAGAAGAAACAGTGAACAATCATTTCCAATTCTTCAGACTTGTCACCCAGGACAATGAGATGGGAAAAAGAAAGGTCACTTATTTAAACATCCTACAGTAAGCATATATACACTTAGACATGTCATCAACGAACTGCAGCTGTTCGTTCCCCTGATGATTTCTGTGTGAGTGTTAAGGTGCTGATTGTGCTTTAAGTCTTTAACTGGAGCTCAGTTATCCAAGAAACTCTCGATTTTACTGTGCAGTACCATGCTTCCATCCTATATATGGTCTGAAAAGGATTATTTTCCTCCCAAGGCATATTTTCTTTCTTATGCTCTAATATTTCTAAAATTAAGCTAGCATGCTGCTATCAACAAAACTACAGTACCTTTCAACTCAAATTGAATTAACTGAAATATCAACAGAAGCCATACTAATAGTATCAGGCAGAAAAGTCTCAGACAGAGGAGTGTGACACAGAAGTTAATTTCCTACCTAAAGCGTTAAAAGTTGCAATGTGTTCCCACATGTTCTCTGGTTGGTCAGAGTGAGGCTGCCAGAGAAGAGCATCGACATCATGCCTCAGGCAGAAGCACGGCATCTCTCTTGGATCCACAACAACTGAGAAAAGATACTGGTTGCTTCCAAGATTAATCTGAAAACAAAAAGAAGAAATACAAAATATTGATTTAAAGCAGAAATAGCAGATTCTGTCACAGATACTGCCACAGTTAGATGATCAACAACTTCATGTTTGTTGACGAAATATTTGAATACATTATGCTGCATCCCACTGATCAACAGCTCAGCACACAACAGGTAGCTAATACATTTCCAGAAGATGCAATTAAGTTTCTTGGGATAGTATTTAGGGAAACATGATGTCTGCTACACAAGCAAATAGGAATGTGTTTTGTGTTGAAGTTATTTTCTAGGATACAGGATCCTAAGTACAACTTCTGATGTTAGGCAGATTCTCTCTAAGGAATCACGCCTGGTCTTCTGCAGTGCCAACAGGGAAGGAAATACTGTCCTTCTGCAGTAAAATTTGGGAAGCCCTGGAACAAGGATTAGTTAGAATTCTAAAATTCTGAAATGTCAACAACTTTTTGTTTACTCACAATCAAATAATTACTGAGTTTCGGATTAGCACACTCTTCATCAGATATGTCTAGCTCACCAAAAACATTAAACAACCATTTCTATTCTCCAGGAATGACCTGCTGAATTACATAAGATAAGACAGGCATATCCTGCTACCTGAAAAAAAGGTAGTAAGAATAAAGAATAAAACAGCACTTATGTTGAGTTTTCTATGTAAAGCCTTCTAAAGGAAGTTAATAATGATAATAACAACATCAAATACTTTTACTGTAGCACTATGACTGGCAAATGCTCAAAGAGGAAAGAACAATCTGTTCCCTTAAGGTCTATCAAGAAGAACAGTCAGAATTCCTGTCTGTACTCAGCTGATCTACTGTGTTCATGTTAGCAAATGAACAAATACATTTGAACTATTTTTTATATCCAGAAGCTATGTCTGCAATGGCAACATGCAGGATGACACCGTAATACATGGCACTCCTCAGTGACCATTTCACATACTAACATCTGTGATGGATCTTTCTCAAACAGTTGTTACAGCACTCTTTTATTACATTTGCTTTTTCAAATGGCTCACTTGTGAAAGTATATATATTTTTTAAATCTATATTTTTAAAATCAGAATAAAAGGAGCCTTATTTTTACATTGACATGACACTGAAGAACACATATTGCTTGATAATTTCTGTTGCTACTGTGATTTTACATTATGAAATTTATGTGGTTTCAAGAGTTTGTACAGATTTTTGTTCTCATAATAGAATTCAACTTTCATATCATAAAAATGTTTTAAAATATTACTGTAATAATTTGCAGCACTTACTACATGAGTGACTTTCAAGGTATCACCATCAAATCTGCACAAGCTGGCACCATCTTCAAGAAAAGCATCACATTCTTCTAATTCTTGAGCATTACAAGGTGGGTTTTCTCTTTCTGGGTTTGGATTCTGAAATAAAAAGACAATGAACTACACTGAAAATCTGAGCTACTGAATATGTATATAGAAAAATGGCTTTTCATTAAAAAAAAAAAGTTCAATAGGACAGGAAGAATCATGTGAATAGTCTTACATACTTAAAGATCAAGCTATTATATACTTATCCAAAATGAACAGAACCGTTTCTGTTGTGGAGGATAGCATAAGTAGTAGGCACAACAAAATCCATTTCAGTTTAAGGAAAGGTACACAAGCCACTAAAACATGGACAATAAATTCCCTTCTGTAAAGAGCAAAAGTATACAATCCTCAAAACCTACGCAAGTTTCGTAAATTTACATCAGAGTAAGCTTCTTTCAGACTATTAAAAATGGATTAATTAGTTCTGTAAGCAGCTCTAAATACATGCCTCCTCTCAGCTTTGCTAATAATTATTTAAAATTAATAATGTTGTTATGCATATTTTTCAATGCACTCAAAACAAGACAAAAGCATGTGTTTTTTCACATCCTGCAAGTCAAATAAAGGAAAAACCATCACTTTTACTACTAATTCAAGAGCAAAATATAACACTACTGCATACAGAAAGAGTTTACTTCTGCTAATGGCATCTTCCTGAGATAATTTTCAAAACAACCAAACTATGTTACCTTTTTGATATATTTAAAGAACTAACTTCATGACAACAGAAAGGGACCTTTATTTAACACAAGACAAATATATACACTTCCTTGTTGAGTAGGAATTAATGTTGCTTCTTGCACAAAAAGACTCCATCTTTACAACTGATGCAAGCTGAAAGCTGAGGCCAGAGTGTGCAAGGAAAGATTAGACAGGACACTGATTCAGTTGAGCAGGAGGAGTTGTTCTTGAGTTCCTGTGCTCATTTCTTCATTCATTTCAGCTGACTACTATGAACTTCTATTTTGGTTCAGTCCACAAAGAGAAGGAGATCAGCACCATTTTATTTTAATTGCTAAGACAATTTAAGTTCAAAGAAAACAAACATGAAGAGAAAACAAAGAAATGTCCTTAAATGATAGAAACCAGGAAAATAAGTGTCTCATACTGCAGGCTAATGCACAAGACTTCAAACAGGGTACCTGTCTCTTCAGAGACTAGACTTTGTGTTCACCTCTCCTCTATTAAGCGTTCTTGATGGCCTCTGGCTTACTGTTTCATTGGGTGGCTTTTAAAAAAACCTTACAGGTAAACATCATTGCCACAACCAACCAAGATGACCAAAAAGAATCCATGCCTTTATTATACACATGTAGCTAAAGTTGCAGTATAACAAAAATACATAACATTTACTTAAATGAAGTTACCTAAGGAAAGATTTATTTTCACATGGATCATTATTGCACACAAGCTGAAAAGTTGGGACAAAAACAAAATCATCACCTTAAGCTCAGTATGCGTTACAAAATAAAAGAAATTTCAAGTTCCCAATAAATCTATGGTCAAAAAATGTACTACAATATCTTGGCCATGAATACTGAGGGAGAGAGGAGAGAAATCAATTTAGAGCACTAAACAGGATTTATTTTAATAACACTTCTCAGCCTTATTAAAAAAAGATATAATCCACAACTAATATATCAAGACCCACAGGGACTCACACTTCACAAGTTTTAGATGAGATGCCATTTTCTAATTAAACCAAAAGGGGAAGTATCAAGCAATCAGCAGTTAAAAATTACATTTAATTTTGTTTTAAGTAAACTCCTTGTATAACAATAATGCCAGAAAGTTCATGAGTCATGCTTATGCTTTGCTGAATTTTCCTTTTAAAAATGTTACACTCACAGTCTATAAGTCAAGTACAGTATCCCTAGGAAGACAGTACAAAAGTGTTGCTAACCTACTGACAAACAAGAAACAGACATCCTTCAAAATTACTTAACGGCTAGAAAACAAACTGCCACATTGGAAGTGGTGGGAATAAAATTTACATTCAGTGTTAAATCAGGCTTCTCTTTTGGTGCACAGACACGATCATGTAAGCTAAATTCAGTCTCCCATGAAGATGACATTACTGTTCCAGTGCCACCATTTTTGTTACGAGTTTCAGTTCATAATTAACGTAGGGTTAGGGTTCTGAACAGTAAATGAACGGATGAGCTATGTCAGTGTAGCACAAAGTAGGATATCAAGAGAAGACAACATGCAAATGTTCAAGAAGTTTAAATGTTTTAGTTTCAATTCCTTACCAGTACTTCAGAGGTAAGATGCATCAGGCTTTCAGAGCACTGGGAAGAGTCCATAGTGAATTCCCCTCTTGTGTCACCAACTACCAGCTCTGGCCACTGGGGTCCCTCATTTTTCTTAATGAGAGAAATTTCCAAACTAAAATGCAAACAGAAGACAGGTAGTACATCAAACCAAGGTGCTTCCAGTCTGCAGTCACTGTTACATGTCACAGAGCTTGTGACAGACTAACTCCCTGGGGAGTACCAACTGCTGCAGTGGGAGATGGCTGGTGGAGACGGGTAAGGGGATGTGCCCATGAGGCTCAGGGAATAATGCACAGAAGCTGACCTTATCCCAACACAAAGCGTGTTTCTTTTGGATAAAGAGCTATCAACAGTTGAGTGGATCAACTGGTGGTGTAAATGTCTCTCCTCATTAAAAGTTCATTAAAAGAGCGTTAATATCTCCCTGAGTTAGCCAGACCAGCAGGGGTGAGGGGGGGAGGG
>NW_010125962.1:0-221 GCF_000699245.1 Pterocles gutturalis | reverse complement strand
ACACCCCCTCCCAGGCCCCACGGCCCTGCCCCATAGCAGCATCCCTGCCCCATAGCGGGGTCCTTCTGCCCCATAGCTGCATCCCTGCCCCATAGCGGGGTCCTTCTACCCCGTAGTGGGGTCTCTGCCCCATAGCTCTGCCCCATAGCGGTGCCCCATGCCCACATCCCTGCCCCACAGCAGCATCCCTGCCCCATAGCCACGTCCCTGCCCCATAATGG
>NW_010125961.1:0-409 GCF_000699245.1 Pterocles gutturalis | reverse complement strand
CGCCCCAGAACCACGTCATGGTGGTGGCACATCCCCCATGTCCTTGTCACCCCAGAACCATGTCACACTGGTGGCACATCCCCCATGTCATTGTCACCCCATGACCACGTCATCACTCCCATTGTCACACCATGGTGATGGCACGTCCCCCATGTCATCGTCACCCCAGAACCATGGTGTGGTGGTGGCACATCCCATGTCATTGTCACCCCACGACCACATCATGGCTCCCATTGTCACACAATGGTGGTGGCACGTCCCCCATGTCATTGTCACCCCAGCCCCACGCCCCCGCCCCCGCGTCCGCCCCCGCGTCCCCAGCGCGGTGGCAGTGCCACCACTCACGCGCAGGTCGGTGACGCGGGCGAAGATGAGGTTGGTGACGGCCTCGGTGGCCGCCAGGCGCGCG
>NW_010125960.1:104918-119375 GCF_000699245.1 Pterocles gutturalis | reverse complement strand
TATGGTGGCTTTTAGGAACCAAAAATTTGCCAAGTGTTATGAAGCAGCAAGCAGCCAGCATTCGACAGAAAATATCCTTAGACAAAGGGTTCCTGTGTGATCTGATCTAGGTGTCCTGCTCCGGCAGGGGGATTGGACTAGATGATCTTTCGAGGTCCCTTCCAATCTCTAACATTCTGTGATTCTGTGATTCTGTAAACTGTTGTCATATATAGAAAAGCTGAGGCTCCCTTCCTGTTTCTAGACATGCATTCCAGAAAAGGTAGGTAGATAGCGTATGTCTGTCTGCATATTTTAGGTAACATTGTCACAAAACCAAGACATGACATTGATACAATTCAGACAATTCCACAAGTGTTTCCCCAAGAGAAGCCAGCTGATGGGCAGTGTTTTTAGAAATTTACCTCCTTTAGTCCAGGATTGCTTCAGGTGACCCAAGAGAATATAAAAGCAGTGCACACTAAGCAATGGATATTTGGTTTGAATTACTAAGATTTCTCTGAAGTGGAGTCTGCTAGTCTCCCAAAAGAAGGTGCAAAATCCCATTTGAGTAGAACCAATCCCATAAATCATAATATGACATCCATTGGAAATAAACAAATTACTTCAAGGACCAAGTATTTAGATTTGATTCAGAAAGTAGGTCTGTAGACATGAATCATGGCTAAAGTACCCACCAACTTGCACTCACGTATATGTAGATTGAGAAATTAAATTTTAAAAGCAGATATTCCATGGAAAAAAATGACATTATTGCCTATACTAAACACACCATGTTTTTTATTTTATTTTCCAGTTTACCAAGTTGAAATGCAATGCATACCTTATCAACTTCAGTATAATAGGCTCATGTTCATGATTTAAAGAAAGGGAGGGAGGGGTCAAACATATATGAGCGTGGATTTAGCTGTTTGTGTCAGGCACTTGTGATTTTTTTTTATACACATTTTTCCCATAGCATTCAAAAGCATAGTCACTATCCAGTAAAATTATAGTGTGAAAACCCTTATAGATTGTATGAGAGAAAGATGTCTAATATAAACCATCTTGATAATGTCACTCAGTTAAAAGCACTGATTAAAAGAAATCCTTTAATGACCACCAAAAGGCATACACAAGGCTATTTACTTTGTCCATCAAGTAACACTATACTTAGTGTTAAGTATGAGCATAAATGTTTTGCTGAATCTGAATTGCAAAGGAAAAAAAAAAGGCTTTATGTTATTAAGAAATTATTTTATATGAAAATTATCATCACTAAAAATCCTCCACATGGATATTTACACTCTTTTCTAAAGGTGGACTTCTGCAAGGTTCTCAGGGTAACCACTAATAAGCATATGTCACAAATCCTCTGCTTTTGTCAATCCACCCTAGATATACGTTGCTAAAGCCCCCAGCTGCAGAGCCTTGGCTCTTAACTCAAGCATTAAAACTTGTGCTGCTCACTTTGGGTCCCTGATACGTCAACCAAGAGGACAGCTGACACATAAACTGGGACCGATCCCAGACTCAAGCTGCTGTGGTCCCACACACTTGGATGAGCCGCCTTGGAGCATGTAACCCTCTAGTTAGTGTACATTACAAACCCTCCCAGTCTCAAGAGCCTGATCCACAGAAGCTGTGAGATTTTAAAACAGCCAGTTAAAGAGCTTTGGCTTCAGTTCCATGGCCGCTTAGGCATTGTAGCTGCATTCAAACCCTTCCTGTCAGTCTAAAGGAGGTTGTCACCTTGAACGCTCTCCCCTCCTTTCAACAGCTGTCAAAGTTAAAGGCACTCAAGGATTCCTAGCTGTGAATCAAGGTGATGCTTTAACAAACAGAACTGCATTGAAACAACATAAGTTCTCCTTCTGGGAGTGAAATTTGGGCTGAAGACACTATTTTATCTTTCCAGTTAGCCTAAATTAGTGAAAAAAATTGAATCCTATTTATTTATCTGATGCAAGCCCATGCATTAGAGTAACACTGAGTGAATAGTTACATATTGCAGAACTGTACTCCCATTAGTCTCATGCTACCAAGGTTTTGTTACGCCACACATGTGTGACAACTCGTCTTCCATGTGCTAAGTCAGGACCAACTCGCTGACAACATGTGTTCTTTTACTACTATAATTTGCCTCAAAATCATTTTGTGGAAAGAAATTGTGGAGAAAATCCACTTGAAACTGTAGAATGTATTGGCTACGAGTACAGCAACACTTGGATTCCTCTATCAGTGAGTTGTTGCTGGCGTCTTCAACTTGAGTAAAGGAACAGAGAACCTACATTACTTATAAAAGTTTGAGTACATCCCTGGAACACACAAGTATAAGATCTGTAAAGGAAAATGGGACAGGAATGTATACAACAAATAGGAATTTTAAAAGCCTTTCTACATGAGAAAAAGCATAATGATTATTGTTGCCAAAAAGTTTTTAGGCTAAAATAAAAACCTGTTAAATTCCATTTAAAATATTATTTTAAAAAGAGGAAAAGAAAGGAGAAAGAAAAAGAAAAATGGCAGCAGGAACAGAATAGCCAACTGAAACAGATATTTCCTTTATGGAAAAACTGCAGTTTAGATTCCTTTTTGGAGTCCTCTTCTTAATTTTCAGGAACTGGTAGGAGAACGCAGCCCCCCCAGAAAAAGAAAAGTACTTTGAAAGTATTTCTGCTCAGTCTGAAATACTCATATTTATGTTTATAAAAAGCTTGCCTCTTTTTTTCAGACAATGCCCAAAAGAGCCCCCAAAAGAGGAAGCAGTGTTACTGTAATTTTTTTTTTTCACTGACACCTGGAAGGGCTTTTTTTTTTTTTCCCCACCAGCTATGCGCTGTATTGAGTTTGTCAGTTCTCCAGAGCACTGCTCTGAAGTGCATTATTTCCTCTCCTCAAAAAAACAGAAGCTAAAAATAGTACAAAAAGAACAGTTGCCATTTGGAAAATGAACAGACCTCATTTAAACAGATAAAGCTTATCTGGTAACAATTACACTTACACTGAATCAGCTAAAATGCAGCTCCTTCATCAGCCCTAGTTAGAGAAAGCTGAGGATTGTCCTTCTTAACATATTTGATGTGAACACCTTGTACAGCATGCGTCTGTAGCTGTGGAGTTTAAAATTTCTCAGACAGAGAAACATCCCAATTGCTTGTTCCCATATGGAAGCTCCTTCTCCTCCCAGCAGCTCGTGGGACCCAGCCAAGCCAAGCCAAACACACTCCGTTGGCTTTTACAGTTTCATCTGCAGCTTCGTCACATATTTAGTAAGTCACAACCATTGATGTTCGTGTAACAAAGTGGATGCCGCGGATCCACATACTAACACAGAGTCTTATTTTCTTACCTCAGCTACAGAGGCTTCAGTCCTGAAATACCTACTGGGACTGTCAACACCTTTGCTCCTCAGTAACAAGAGCCTGTGTCTAAAGAGCATCCCTATTTGCAGCAATTAAATGTATTTGAGACATTCGCATGTGCTGTGGTTATCCCATAATACAAACATATTGGAGTATGAAGAGATTTAACTTTTTTGAGCCACTGCCATCTTGCCAGCCATTTCATTTTAAAAATAATATTAGTCACACATCACTTCATGGATGCGTGGATCCAAGTTTAACGGGATTCCTTGGGGGACACTAAAAAGACGCATCAAGAGCAAAGCTTCAGGGACACAGACCAAAGCTTGATAAATATTTTCCACATGCTGGATGCATTGGGGAAAAGAAGAAAAAACAACAGCAGCCTTTGTATCCTTGACCCTTCGCCTACTGTGTATTTTGGACAATCATGTGCATGCAATCAGAGCCTAATGAGAGCCTGCGTGACTCGCCAAAGCAAAAGTTTGACCTCAATCAAAAAGTGATTTCTGCAGAGATGAAGGAGGATTAGGAAAAACATATTCCAATTTCTCATCAGGCCAATGTTAACCAAGCCAAGGAAGTTATCTTGCCCCTGTAGAATCAATATTTTATTAAAGAAACCCTGTGCTGAAGTTCTGAATTACACAAGCAAGCGCTGTGCCAAATAAGCTCTCAGAGGCATGGTCACACCAGGTTCTTCCTCGCTATAGTAGGGGATGCTGCAGCCGGTTATGTCTGCGCTGAACTGCCACTATGGTTGACTTCTGGATGAATCCCAGGGGAGATTCTATAAGGTTGATAACAAACATTTTGTTTGGTTGGGGTTTTTTTAAGGAAAAAAAAAGAAAGCCCAAGATATCTACAGATTTCAACTTTCTAAATGCATCATGTGACTCAAAACTTCTCAAGTTTTAATCAGCTCCAGGTATTCATACTGCGATCTCCACGTATAATTTAAATATACTATTTCAGCTGGGAAAGTAGTCCTGCCCTCGTACAAGCAGCACTCTGCAGAAGATGCTAAACATTCATCTCATTACTGTAGCACTGTAAATAACATAACATGCCTAATATACTTGCTACCAGCTAATTTAACAAGATTGCAAGGAGATGCTTGAAAATGGAGCAAACCGTACTGCATTTTTCTTCACAGAGCAGCAGATTCTTGCATCTGCAGAAAACTCTTCAGCTTAAGAGCTACAAAGAACTTTTCAGGTGCACAGTGAGACTGCAGATCTGCACTTCTGTGCTCCGCTTCTGCCCACCAAGAAAGCCAGCCTGTGCTGCAGAAATGAGAACAAGATGTTTATGGCATGAACTCAGTTAACTTGTGGAGTGCTGAGACACAAGGTACATTCAGGGGTTGGGCACCATTAACGTTAATGAAAGGCTAAGATGTACATCCACAAGTTTTTACAGATGATGCATTAATGGATATGCATCATACTTCCTAAGGGCACTAAATCGGCAAAACGGCAAACCCAAAATTAGCCAGCTCTCACTAGAACACACTACATCAAACAGCTTGTTTCTTTGAGCAAATGGGTTTGTGTGAAGGAAATCAAAACTTAGGACAACACACATGTGAAATTATTATAAAGATAAGCAAAACATAGAGCTCTGATTGTGACCCTGTGTAATGAAATTTTACATTTAGTAATTGCAGCGTTTGCAACTTGCTGGGGTTTCGGTTTTTCTTTCTTTCCTTCTTTTTCTTGGTGGGGGAAGGGGGGGTGGGCAGGGAGGAGCACAGGCGAGGAGGGTATAAAAGCCCAGAGCAAAATAATCAAAGCAAACAGAAAAGAGAAAAAAAAATCATTAAAGCATTTGAAGAGGAAAATATGGCACTGAAACATAGCAGGCCCAACAAAAGAAATACCATACAGTGCAGTCATATACTAGCATTAAATTATTCAAGAGTGCCCCTCCTGACTATTACTGTCACACGGCTGTAACAATGGGTTGGCATGAGCGGAGAGGAGAATGTATTTTAATTTTGTATTCCTTTTTAGTGGGCCATAAGTCTGTCTTCAGTTACACATGTGCAATGCCGCAGTTCCTCCACGGGGCCTTGGGTTGCAGAGTCACCTGTAAATAATATTTGTGTTGAGGCAGCTAAACTGCTAAAAAAGAACAGCACAAGCAGTTTTATTAAATTTTATTGTTCCAAACAACATGCTTGGACTCAAAAGACAGGAAAGCAATTTAATTTATTTTATTTCTGATATGAGGAAGGGTGTTTGCCAACAGGTGGTTCAAGCAGCGCCCTGAGGTCCCCAGCCTTTGGTCCCTTCCATCTGAGCTGCCACTTTTCTTTCAGAGAAGTTCTGCTTGCCCCAGGGAAGAAAAGAGGCAGGACTGTGGGTCTGCAGCTGCCTCCAAGTGCACCCCAGCCACTGTCTCACGATGGACCTGACGCAGTGGGGAAAGGGGAAAGGGGAAAGGGGAAAGGGGAGGTCAGTGCAAGAAGATCATTACAGAACTGCAGCCATCTCCATGAAAAGTTGATCCACCCTAATATGATACTATTGGCTAAATCTGGAAAACATGGGATCTACTCAGTACCTGTTCACCCAGGTTGTTTTATTTATCCAGTCATGGACAACACTGATCTGCCAACCAAGTATCTATTTTCCTTTGGAAATTCATATTCTTTATTCAAGCAAAAGAGGCTAGGAGCAGGCAAACAAGAAAGCAAGCAAGCAAAAGAGACAGAAATAAGGGGAGAAAGAAAAAAAAAGAGAGAAAGAAGGAGGGAGGGATGGAGGGAGGTAAAAGAAAGCCAGTAATATCCTGGGTGGCATCAAAAGAACGGGGACCAGCAGGTGAATGGAGGTGATTCTCCCCCTCTACTCTGCTCTTGTGAGACCTCACCTGGAGTAGTGAGTCCAGCTCTGGGGCCCCCAACAGAAGAAGGACATGGACCTGTTAGAGTGAGTGCAGAGGAGGGCCACAAAGATGATCAGAGGGCTGGAGCACCTCCCCTATGAGGACAGGCTGAGAGAGTTGGGGTTGTTCAGCCTGGAGAAGAGAAGGCTCTGAGGAGACCTTAGAGCACCTTCCAGTACTTAAAGAGGATCTACAGCAGAGATGGGGAGGCACTCTATCAGGGAGTGTAGTGATAGGATGAGGGATAATGGTTTTAAGCTGAAAGAGAGTAGATTTAGATTAGATATTTGTAAGACATTTTTTACTGTGAGGGTGGAACAGGTTGCCCGGAGAAGCTGTGGATGCCCCATCCCTGGAGGGGTTCAAGGCCAGGGCAACCTGGTCTAGTGGAAGGTGTCCCTGCCCATGGCAGAGGGTTTGGAACTAGATGATCTTTAAGGTCCTTTCCAACTCAAACTGTTCTATGATGGAAGGAAGGAAGGAAGGAAGGAAGGAAGGAAGGAAGGCAGGCAGGCAGGCTGGTTTAAACATGTACAACAAGACATCACACTTCAGTCCAACCCAGGGATCCCCACTTAGTATCCACCTAACCCAGGATACCAGGATTATTTAGGCACCTCCTGCTTCCCACTCCAAGCACCTGAGGCACCAACCTGCCATCAGCTCGAAGGATGCTCCCTGCAGCAGCCAGCACAGCCAGAGCTGGGGCAGACACCATGCACAGCTCTGTGGTAGAGCCAGAACCTGGAGCTGCCTGGCTGCCCTTTGGCTCTGAGGGACAGCACCACAGTGTGCAGCATTCTGGGATCCGATCCCCCGTGCCTCCAGGAATAACAGCACCACCACATCCTAGGAGCCTCAGAGACTCAGAGGGTGCACTGTGATACGGGAACTGAGAGCACACATTTTTTAGATACTAGGTTAGTCATCTGAATACTCACCCTAGAAGTGATCCTGATGAGGTTTGTATCCACCAGGTCAGGGGAGTTCCCTTTACCCAGACTTTGCAAGATGAGGTCTTAATTACTCAAGCTCTGTCAAGTGGTGTCCTCCTTTCCTTTGTTGAAGATGACCCACTACATATGAAGCCACATAAGACAGTAAGATAAAGCAGCAAGTTGAAAAATAAGCATTGAAATCTATTAATTAAGACACCTTAATGTTATCTAGCAATCCCTCTTGGTTCAAAATCTTTGCTCTTAGAGTTATTCCTTTTTATTTTTTCTTATTAGATGACTGTTTAATATAAAATATGCAAAAATGCAGAAGAGGGGACCAACACTGAGAACCATATTTGAAATGGAAAAGGATAAGCCCTGCACAGTTCATTGGAAAGGGTACCAAGTATCAGTGTTCATGTGAAAAAAACCCTGTGCAGTGGGAAACTTAATCATCCAAGAAGCTGACAGGTCCAAGTTGATGGAGATACATTGACCTGGGCGTTTAACCTCCAGGCAGAGAGATCATGGTTTCAGTATTCCCTATTGGCACACTGTGAAAGAGCTGCACCCTGTCCATTACTGGGAATTTTGATCTCCCTTCTGAAGCCTCAGCAACAAACTTAGCAGTCCAGGTTTCACTCTAGGGGCAGACCTTATTATTCAAAATTTTCCCTAAGGTCTGACTTTACTGAGGATTTTCTTGCTGTGCATATCAACTGCATTGCCTCTATTCTAACTTGTTTATTACAGGGTTTCTCAATAGGATCTCTCCATTCCAATTACCCCAGCACAAAGAATTCATTTTCCCACCTTAGCTTACATACTCATTGGTGCTTGTTGGTATGGTTTGGTAGTAGTTACAACAAAATTTAATGGAGGCTTTAACACCAAAAATAATTTGACTGCATAGAAATAAATTTCTCTATAACATCATAGACACTGTCGACTTACTACAGTCCCTGTATACTACTAGAAATATTAGTTAACTCTTAGCTCTGAGAAAATTTTATTCAAAAATATGTATGTAAGTTTTTACATAGGTTGCTAGCAGCATTTCCGTGGCTTCACCAAAACAATGCATTAAGACTGCAACATAATGTATCCTGCCTCATTTTCATGGGAATATCTTCAAGGAGAGGACTGTGATTGTCTCAGTTCTTTTAATGGAACTAAAATCCATTGCTTCCAAATGGAAGAACAATGACTGTTATTTCCCTGTGTTAGTTATTTTATATAATAGAAGGGAGGTATTATTAGTATTGCCACTGTTATTAAATGAAAAATTGCCTCTGTTCTGTGGATGATTTTCTGCCTCAGAGGACAATGAAGAAGCAGAGTGATCAGAGAGGAGTTTGAAACAGATGTGGATTTATTTCCATACTTTGGGCTTAACTGAAACATGGTTTTAACATGTTTAGTTCTGTCCAACTAGGAGAGCTGTGGATCATCATGAGAGGCCAGATTTACTGGCATTACTTTGAAGGGGTTAACATCTGCACTCTGAGAGAGATTCTCCAGTTCCATTAATTAAAAGGGGCTTTGTAAGCAAGTAGCTATTGTTTTAAAATGCCGAATTACCCTTGTAGTTGAGGAGGAGATAAGATAGTCATAGATCAGAGCTAGTTTTCATTTTCATTTCCTCATTTTATTAGGTTTGAAACAGAGAGAGTGGGCTGCAGTGATTAGTACAAACAGGAGAGCCACACTTAAAAGCTGTTAGGGTTTTTGTATATCTGTTTAAGCTCCCCAGGCTAAGAAACAAGTCTATCCTTGCATGTTTACAGTGCTTGCTAAGCATAACTGACAAGGATTTCCAGGCCCAACTCTAAGGGCAGAGCTCTTGTCCAAGCCTTGGACAGCTTACGTCAGATTTTTGTAATCTGCTCTGCTCCGCTATCAACAGCCAGTACAGCGTCCCCTGCAAGATAATTCAAATCTCTGCTGCTATCCTCTTCTTTCCTACTTGTGGTTAAGTGCTACCTTCAACATAAGCCCTTTCTGTGTTTCACCATATCCAGCACAAATTTCTTGGCCTTATCTTCAAAGCCCATCACAATTTCGCCCCACCCTACCTCTCCCGCTGGGTCCCGAACCGAGGTTAACTCCCACCTCGCTTCACAACACTCCGCTTTGTGCTCTGTCCCACTCACAAGCCCTCACCAGCAAAGTTTCAAGTCAAATGCACCTTCACCCTCCCAGGCCCGCAGCTCACAGCCCTTTGAACAAAGCAGGACGGAGCCGTATTCAGCGGACCTGGCTAGCAGTTGCGGGGCTCCTTCGAAATGGGGTGCCATGCCCTGGACTCTGCTCTGGGGTGCTGCCAAGGGGTTGCAGGATTGCTTCTTCCAGCAGCAGAGCTGACCTCCGCTCGCTTGAAATGTTTGTGCAACTGCAGCCTGGCGTGCAATAGGTAACAGGATCGCAAGCAATGCTGGTATTATCAAGTCAGGTTTATTATAGTGCAATGAGGTCTGGGGATTTAGAGATTAGTGTGCGGAAGAACTTATTCCCTTACTTTTCTATCATTTAGGTCAGAGTGTAACCTCGGTTATCCAGGGAGATTTCTCAACATGTACATTTATTATTGTTTGGCATCAGACTCGGCAGTCTGATCCTTAGCTGTCAGAGATCCCCCATCTCTATCACTTTTTCCATTGCCGGGCAGTGCAGTTGATTGGCACTCAACTTACTTGCAGCTTGTAAAATAAGAGCACATTACTTCACACTGTGCATGTGCTCCTGAGCAAACTCCCAGTGAGATACCGCATACAATGTTTGCAGAAAATTGTTGACACTTCCCCTAAATGTGCTGGCTGCTAGTGTGGGCTTGCATATCTATCCACCTAATACTCAGGTTTGACAGTAATGTGTATTCAGCATGTCAGGGGAGGTGGTACTTAAACATACTGGCACGAGCAAGGCAGGTGGAGCCTTGGAGATTTTTCTGTTCCCGAAAACATCTGCCCTTTTTGCACAGTCTCTCCCTTTTTTCTCTTCTTTCTTTCTTTTTGTGTGTGTGTGTACACTGACAATTTGCTTCATTGCAAGTGCTTCCAGGAAAATAACACTCTGTCTACAATCCAAGTGAATTGTATAAGAGTTGGTCGTTGGCATTTCAAACTTGATTACAGGTTTAATCAGATTCATATGAGCACCCAGCCAGCCAGTTCAGTGGGCTATGTAAAGCTTCCTTATGGACACATTTTTTTAGCCACACCAATCAGTCAAATAGAAGCAGGATGCTGATGCTGGATAGAGATCTTCCACCTGAGCTTGCATTGTTCAGAATTAAAACTGAGATGAAATTTAGAAGCATAAATTGCATTGGTACATTGTATTTATCTTTTCATTACAACTAAAATAATCTAACTTTCAGGTTTCCTATACACGTCATACATGATGGATAATTTGGTCAAAGCAAGAACTAAGTCTGGCACTAAAGCTATATGAAAAATAGCTATTCGTTTTGGACTCCTTTCTGTGAGTAAACAGAAGCAAGTGATCTGTTAATTCACTTCCTGATCCTATTTGTTATGTGTTCATGGCAAGGACATGCGGAGGTTCAGTGATTAAGAAAAGGAAAAACTTACCAATCCAATGTTGTCTACAGTTATTAATTCTCCCAAGTCATGATTCATCTTGTCACAGGACTTCCCTGCAAGGGCACCTGGCTTTGCCATGGCTTTTCTTCTCTATTTCTGTTTTCTTCCTTCGTTTTTCTTCCCTGTCAACAGATATTTGCCATGAATCTATTTGCATTATAAATGCCCAGCGAGCTAAGACCTGAAATGGAAAGTTGATGTTACAAGATACAGCCAAAATGAACCTTTCCAAAAGCAAACATGACACATTTCTAGTCCCAAAGAGAGAGAATTTTAGTCTGTTTTTCCATCACTGTCACAACTGAAATGCAGTCTTGCTGCCTCACACTTTTCCTACGAAACCCCAGAGAGATTCACTCTACTTTTAATGTTTTTAACACTGGTGTCCCTCAGCCTCACTGATGGTCACTGATGTCCTCCTGGCATTCACAGGGATCAGATGTATGCCTGAAGGCGTAGTCTGGTGGAGGTACTTGAAGCAAAAGGCCAGTCATGAAGTTGCATCTTGCTGGCCATATTCATTAAGCTGAACAGCTGGATGCATCTTGATTTCTGAGCTGGTATTCTCCACAGCCCTTCTGCACTGCTAGATGCACTCATACTGCTAGGAGACTGTTTTCAACCGTACTTCGAACCCACAACTGAGCCTGTAGCAAGCTCCAAGTGAGGAATGTTGCTTTTTGAGCAGCCCAGCAGCACACCCGTGATTTTAGGCTGCTGCAATGATCCAAAAGGTAATAGTGTGTATGTATACATGCATTCACGTGCTGTGTGAGTAAGGAAGATACAAATACCTAAACACTCCGAAAGTTACTTTATGCATTTGCTACAAGAATGAATCAGGATTTGCATAGAAGATGGGACCTTTTAAATATGGGGCAGCGCAGTGGCAGACAAATCATACCAAATAGCACAATACTTTCCATTATACACTAATCACCACATTCAGAATTGTTATCATCAGATTAGGTGGATGCATGATTCACAGCCCACTCCCTGTCTCCAAAGAATCAGTTTTTAAGCAGGCTGCCACGCGCCTACTGCACCTGATTGTTTCATCGGCACATTCCAGCTAACAAAGGCGGACGAGCCAGGGCAGAGCCCGGGACACTGATACACTTGTTCTATCCCCACAGGTGTAGCAGCCTTCTGTTTTGAAAGCTTCTGGGTGTAGGCGTTAGGGCTGCATTCTTTCTTTAATTTGTACTTGCTTCTTTTGGAGTCAGATGGAACAGCAGCCAAGTGAGGAGTGCACAGAAGGAGCGAAAACCCACGTTCAAAAAGTCCTGCTAGGACATGGACCGTTACGGCAGACCCCGAGACCTTGCTCTAGGTCAGAGGAAGAAAAAAGGGAAAAGAAGGGAATGATACGGGGTTTTTAACATTAAAAGCTCCTTCCTATCCTCATGCATTTTCAGGCAATATTGCTGTCAGAAAATACATTCTGCATAACATACAACAACAGGCAGTTCCATGTGAATGTATATTTTATGTATAATTATTGGTACAAGCCATTATTTACATGGTAGTACAGATACACATTCCATATATTTTATGTGTAATTATTAGAACCAGCCATTATTTATACGGGACTACAGATGTACACACTGGTTTATTGTCAAATAAGCAGAGGGGAGACCACATTCTCCTCCCAGTTTGCACCATCTCAGGCCAGAACAGACCATTGTACCAACCCAGTCTGACCTCTTGCACTCACACACACAGTTGCACCAATTATAACTCTGGAGTCCCAGTCCCCAAAAGCCAACAGTCTTCTAGATTAATGCTTGAGCGAGGTGTTGAACTGTCGTCACTAAAAACTGAAGTCACATATGTAGTTAGAGGACAGCTGTGTCAGAGGTAGCACATCACCTTCTGAAGGGACAGGGTAGGTCACTACATCCCACACAGCCACTGCCACCTCTACTAAGGTGGCCCACAAGGTTTCTTGCAATGAGTCTTGTGACAACCACCTGTTCACTAGGTTTTTTATGGAGTTTTACCAGTTTCTTGTAGATTAAGTTACTCTGTCTGCATTGCATTGGAGCCCTCAGCCAGCCAATTAGGAGATTAAATTAGCTTGCTGATGCTTACAAAACGTCTGTGAGCAAACTGAGATTTGTATGAAAATTCAATTTGAACAGGAAGAATTTTTCATGGTCCATAAAAGGTCGTGTAAGATGCCTATCATGACATTCATGACTCCTGTTCATAGTTCAGTGCTCTGTGCTTAATTCCCCACAGATGAAGCTAGGAAATTACCCTCACGTTTATTAGAGAAAATACTCAGGAAGGCAGATTTCTTGGAGCTCCACCTGTTTTTAAAGACAGCTTTGGGTAAACACAGAGCTCTGCAATTTGAGAAAATAGCTTACAAATATCATCTTTCTTTTTCCTTTTCTTTTTTTTTTTTTTCCACCAATCCAAAGCTCTGTTATCTTATACTTACTTATTTTGATAAGCTACCTTCAGCTTTTCTGTCTGCACATGCAAGGAAACAAATCCAGCCCCACTTCCAATGCAAGTTTAGACAACGTGGTTAAATTAACAGCTTGAACATTAGAAAAGAGATTAGGATAATTAATGCCAAGACGACAGAACTAGGAATGTTTTGTACTGTAGGTTGGGCCACTATTTGGGAGGCCAAAAGAGGAGTTTTACCACCAGCTTGCAACAGGTTCTAACAGTGGAGCCTAAAAACTGGAATCACATTCCCTTGAAATGCTAGAGTCACACTTTCAAAAATATGTGCCACAAGCTGGTCTTGCAAACTCAAGTGGAAGCACCTGAAATATGCCCTATTTTTCCCACTTTAACAAGAAGAGTTATTAGATGCCCATGCTGTTCTAGAAAATTAAGCATTTCTTTGGATTACTGTGTGTGCTCCAGCTCAGGGCTAGCCGAAGGAACACAGGTTTGACACCTTAAAGAACAGAGTAGCTGTTATCTATCAAAAGACCAGAAATTAATTCAAGGTTTTTTTGTAATTAAAGAAACATCTTATTTCCTTGCTCCAGGGCCTGTTCAGTGCCCTCCCTAAAGACACTGAGATCATGAAATAATTAAGAGCATATTTCTTGACCTGGAATTATTATTCACTGTCAAACTGCCAGGTTCTTTGCACAAAATGCACTCCATAAAATTATACTGGGAATTAATGGCAATGGTTAGACAGATGCAGTCAAGCTTCAGGAAGAGAGTTTCAAAGCCAAGGGGAAAGGGAGATGCTTGATTCATGTCTGAACCATTTACAATGTGCTAACTCCAGTGAAATAAGATGGACGAGAATTTTAATATTTTAAGAGGTATTTTTGCAAGGAACAAATATAAACTTTGCAAAGTCCAGCTTCAGAGTTCTTCAGCATTCCCAGAGTATGTAGGTATAAAAGTTATTTCCTAAAAGCAACAGAAATCACCATTCCCAGTCTCATGATAGGGCTTGTACAGAGGTGCACTGATGCTTATCCATAAATCCTCAAGGGGTGCTGTGTAGGCCAGAATCCCACAAGAAAAGTCAAATTTCATGAGAGAGACCCACCAACTCCCCCCAAAAAAACTGAAAGATGACTTTTTTTTTCATTAAAATAATGAGTTTGGTTGTCCTCTGTTTTAAGGGGAAGTTTGCTGTTACCATGTCTGCAACCTTCTTCGACAGATGCAAGAAAAATGAATTTTAGA
>NW_010125960.1:34106-104895 GCF_000699245.1 Pterocles gutturalis | reverse complement strand
GCTGAAAGTTAGTTCCATGGTTAAACCAGTAAGTAGAAATGGCATGATTTTGAGAACTGCTGAGAACTCAAGGTCCTATTAGTTCCCATTCACATCACTGGAAATTTGATACACTAAAAACATTTGAATTTACATTTCCATAACTGTCTTACCTTGGCATCAGAATACAGGTTATCAAAACCTTCTGTTCTTCTGTTGTAATGCCCAGCCTGAGAGGACAAAACAAGACTCATGTTCAGAGGACACAGGCTCAACACTCCCCCAAGCCCCAGCTCTCTTAACGTCAAGAGTTAGAGCTGCTCACCTGAAACTGGGATACCCAGAAGCATTGATTTCATTTGAAAACCCAGACTTTCAGTTCCTTAGTCTCTGCACCCAAGCGTTAACCTAGAGTAGAAAACAAGTCAACGACTAGAGAAGCTGCTCCCTAAACCACCAGTGCTGTGGTCACCAGAAACACATTCAGAGTTGTTCTCCCATCTCTTCTCAGGAGAAGGTGCTAGAAAATCACTTCACCAGGGCCATTACATCCCACAGCAACATTAGCTTCCTTTGATCTGCAAACTGCTCTGTCCTCAGCAATTTGTGGCTTTCAGTGTACCTTTACACCTCCAGCTTGAATCCATCCAAAAAAATATTCCTCCCTCAAAACATACATCCTTTTGTTTATTTTAACTACCTTGCTGCCTGTTTAGCTGTACACTGCTCTATTATGTGGTCTCTGTGTTTTCCAGGCAGATTTTCCTCATTTAGGGGATCTCTCTCAAGTGAAGGCTATTTGAATAAATGAGGATGATATAGCCCACCCACTCTGAGCCCCCATCTGACTTCTGAGAGCTGGCCTTTACCGAGAGCCAAGAGCTTGTCTTTGGACTGCAAAAGTCTAGGGGGATTCCTTTACTAACATGACTAGCTGTAGAAGTTTGCATATTAATAATTTAGATACACAGGCAAATAAAGCCCAGATATCATAGAGAAACAGACTTCTGAAGATTTCTTTTCTTGGCACAGAGCATGAGCTGAGCCCAGAACTAATTTTTATGATCTCTGCAAATCTGAAATATAGTTCCAGGACTCTTCCGAGTCCCTAAGTCCAACCATCCCAAATTACAACATTTTAGTCTGTGTGTGCACACAAACAAGTTGTCTTGGGCCTTTATGGCTGTGTCTCTCCAAACGAGTACCTCCCTGAGATGCCCTAACGATCATAGCAAACTGGTATTTCACTGGACAGTAGATTTTTATTTCTCTGTCAAACTCACTCATATCAGTGTTGCAAAGCTTATACTTCCAGATGTAGGATTGTGTTTTTGCTGAAAGAAACATTGACAGGGAAAGGATTTATATATTGATCCAGTGAACAGCTACAAGCAGGATCATGCCAAGTGATGCTTGGAGGTGGGGGCTGGGAGACGGAGGGGCTCTTTTTGTACTGAAGGCATTGCTGAATCTCAAATGGCAGGTATCAGAGTGACAGCTTTTGTTTTCATAGCCTATTGAAAAGTTAACGAAGTAAAGAAGATATAATCATTCAGGTAAAGCAGGATACGAAGCAGGCCAGGGCTTGCACTAAAAATGCATAAAGTTATTTCACTAAAAGACTGAGGCACTTGCCCATGGCAGGTGCAAAACTTAGGCAGTGCTCTGATTGCCTCAAGAAAGGAAAAAACCTGCAGAAAATGTTGGGACATGTTCTAAGCCTCTTCAACAGCCGTTCTCCTTTTTTTTTTTTTTTTCTCCCTTTCTTTCTTTTTTTTTTTTTTTCTCCTTGTTAAATACTTTAGGTCGTATCTTTATTGTCTGCCAGCAAAGTCTGTGGTTTTCAGGGCTCCAAGCAACTGTGGAGGAAGAGCACACACAAAAATCTTGAGTGGTTTAGAGAAGTCCCTGAATAAGGAGATTTCTTTTCATGACGAAGATGATACGGCAGAGCTTTAAAATATGTGTCTGCTATAAACCAGAGAAAGGACAATATTTGAGGCTGACTCACGTCTGTCTGACTCTGCTCATGGGTTGAAGGAAAAATGTCAACTTCACCTCAGCTGCCACTTGAAAACTCTGAGTGTTTGGTTTCCTTGGTTTCCCTTTGCTGTTGGGTGTTCAGGTCCTGCTGCTTTTGAGGCATACTTGCCCCCACTGCTCTCAGGGTGTATCCATATCGCCAGCTCACAGCACGCCCAGGTTTGCACCACCTTCCTGGCCTCCTCGCCTTCCAGGGGGTAAGTAAACCCCCTTGCTTGGGGAAGCCAGAGCATGCAGTCCCCGCGGCGCATCGGGGCCCCGCAGCAGAGCCCCGCTGACGGCTCCATGCAACACGGCTCCCATGAGGACTGAAGGGTCTGTCACGTACAGCAGGACCCCTTGGCTTTCCAAAGAAAGGGCCCAAAGTTCAGACCCAAATGTTGCCCCAGGACATGCTGTTCACCCATCCCCTCCAACTAGCCAAGCCCAGCTCCAGCGCACTCTTGGCAGAGACCACAGCCGGCACCAGGAGGGTGTTTTTTGTTCGGATCAGAGCCTGTAAAGCAAGGGCGAAAGGACACACAGGAAGCAGTGGAAGCTCTTGCAAAGCAAAATCCTTAAGATTTGATGAATCATCAAGTGAAAAAACTCTCAAAGCTGCCAGAAAACACAGAAACAGACAAAGGAACTCATTTGACATCAGACTAGTTGAGAGACGCCAATTTGTTTGGCCAAACCCATCACTGTGTGATTGAACGCCGATATCTGTTTTGCTAGCTGCCTTCTTCTGAAATGGTTAGAGACTCCCACTGAAAGCAAGAAGTGCTAGGGATTGAGTTTAAAGGAAATTACTAATTTGGACTGGAAATTGAAGGTGCTTAAAAACAAGTTCAACTTCTCACTATCATTGGGGAAAAAAAAATTGGAAGCAGCCAAATTTATATTATACCTTATTGCTCAAGCTCAGCAGTACCTGGAAGACTCAGAAGCAGGCACTGACCTGCATGCATTTTTCCAGTCCCAGCCCTTGATGATATGAGTAAGAGACAGGAAAACAGAGGAAGCTTTGGAAAACACAGGCTTGAAGGACAGAAATGCCTGAGTGAGTCGTTTTCAGCAGCAGCTGCCACGCACCAAGGACAGGACGATCTAGCAAACTTCCTTGCAAAGCAGATGGCAGAAGTGCTTCAGCCAGGAAGAAAATTCCCTCCTGGATGTAGTTTTGTTTGTTTGTTTGTGTGATGGATCCCCACACACGCAACACACACCTGTCTTTCTCCTTTCCTCTCTCACACACGCAGCCAGGAGCAAATTTGTGTAGGAGAGCCCTTCGGTGAGGCAGCTCCTCCTGTCCCAGCAGCTCCTCGCTCTCCCTGGCAGCCACCAAAGCAAATGGATCACCAAGTGCTTCCCTGGAGAGAGGAATTTTGGTGCCTACAGGTAGATGGTGTGCAGAGGAGAGGCACGGTTATTGCAGTGGTTTCCTGCTTCCAGGTTTCCTTGCAAGGCAGCCCACAGCACACTTGATCTTTCCACATCAAACTCAAACGCTTCTTGATTTCTACCTCCCTGCCATCCTTTTTCCCTCATTTCCCATCCTGAGTTCCTCTCCACTCCCCCTGTGAGCCAGATAAGCCATAAGGCCAAGGGAGAAAGAGACCAAAAGTACCACTTTTCTTTTGGCAAAGGTCTACAGCCTGCAAGCCTGTAGCTACCAGCCAGCCAGAAAGCAACTGTGGTCACTGCTTGGACTTGGGTCATCTGTTATCAGCCAAGGGCTGTAGCTGAGAACAGAGCTTCAGCATAGGGCAAGGAGCAGCTGGTGGATGGAAATGAGAATAAAGGTGTACAGCATACAGTCACGTCTATTCGAGGTAATGGAGTCGCTGCATTTCTGTAGCTTTACTCCATGTAAGACTCAGTGTTTTTAAAGGCATGTAGACATAACTTCCAGTCTACATGGGGTTTCAAACTCCCAACACCTTCAGAATGAAATTCAGAGTTACAAATCCAGGGGAACACATTTTTATTTGGCCAACATTATTGGGATAAGCACTTGAGACAAGAAAATGACTAGAAATGTTGTGTTCACTACCATCTTCACAGAGGTTGATCAGCAGTATAAAAAAAAAAAAAAAAAAAAAAAAAATTTTTTTCCCTCCCCACTTCCCAAAGGTTTATCAGAAGTAAAAAAAAAAAAAAAAAAAAAAAAAAGCATTAATAAACCACCAAAAAAGATTCATAATAGAGACATGGAAGACCAGTTAGAAATTACGGAAACAGACTGTCTGAGAACAGGACACCAGTGAAAGCCCTGTTTGCAGATGAGACAAATGTGTCCATAACTCTAAAGATCTCCTATCACCTTTGTACAGCACTCTATGCAGAGTAAATAAGATGATACGTCAGTGAGGCCTGCTCCAAGTAAGAAAGATGTGAACCCTCACTGATAGTAGATTTTTCCAGCACAAAGGAGCATAGCTTGGCAGGGGAGATGTGAGAAAATACTGGACTCGGAATTACGGTGTGATCCAAGATCTTCTCAGAGTAGGATCTCTGTCCAGATTCCCAGCCTCCCTGTCCACACACAGTCACTTGGGCCAAGGATTATTTTATGTCAATAAACTCAGCCCTTTTTCAAGGAATAGGAAATTCACCCAGTGTGGATGAATTGGCTGATATATGAAAGGAACAGCTCCAGAGAAAATTGTTCTAATTACACTGTAGGAGAGGCAATGCAGGCAAAGAGTAGAAAGTAAAAAACTCAAGGGGAAAGGAAAAGCTGATTCCAAAAGAATAAATCCAAAAAGAGGAGTGTGTATCTGATGTGTCATCAGTGTACTTTGCACTTCTCTAAGACGGAGGGATAAAGATGTGACATGTTAACGTGTTGTTGCCTTCCTCTGGGATAAAGGGCATACCACACGTCAGGAATCTCCCATCCTCTAGCCAAGGACTGACACCTGCAAAGACCACACATTCCACTATAGGTAAAAAACAGAGTATCTGATTGCATTTTTAGTAGAAACCATGATTCTAGACCTGCCTTAATTTTTTATTTTTTTTTTAAATGCAGCAACCACTTGTGCCTATTATATGGTGAAAAGTAAATTCCAGCAAAAACAAAGAAGAAAAAAATTCCCCATTTTAAGTTATAGATAGCCATCAGATCATCCAGATCCTGGGCTAGTAGGAAGTGGTGGGTATTCTGAGCTTTGTTTACAATGAAAAATTGACTTTCTCAAGCTGTTTTTCAAAAGCAATCTGAGAGGATGAAATTTTTCTATGAAGAACTGCTCTGACAAGCTTTTTACTACTGAAAGCATCAGCTTGCTCCTGAAATTTCCTCTGCTTAGTGCTCAAATCTGAGGAAAGGTTTTTGCAAGAGGTCTCCACTCTGCTGAGAGAGCAGTCTTAGCACGGGTTTGGCCCTAAAGCCACACTTCAACTAAACGCCCAAACCAAACTGGCATCTTAAGAGTGCTCCCCTGATCCGCTCATCTCACACTGCTATATTGCAGGGGTGAAATGCCACCAAATGGACTTAAAAAATATTAACAATGGTTTTGCAATTATCTTGGCAGCACATTGACTGCAATTACAAGGAAATTGCATTTAACCATGTTTTATGGGTTTAATTTTCTGTTCAATTAATGCAATTGTTTTGCAATTGTTAATTCTTAACTTTAGCTCAAATATTTAATACTAAGGGAGAACAAATTTTTAAAAGAGTTTTCTGGAGCTGATTTCTTGCATGTATAATAATGAGATCAAGTTGTTATAAAATGAAGGAATTCTTTATTAAATAGTCAGCTTTACTGATCTTAATTGCAAGCTGCATCTCTACATGGCACCTGTACATTCTGATGTGTTGTCATAACCCTCAGAGCTATGTAAACAAGCAAGTCCTGTCGTGTTGCTGGCTGACTCCAGCAATCACAGAGACAGACAAAGTGATCTCCAAGGAGTCAGGTATACATATGTCTAAAAAAAAAAAAAAATACAGAAATACAGAAGAAAGAAAGTGAAGAAGGAAGAAGCAGTGGTTAAGCAATAGGAAAATTTAAAAAATAAAAATATATGTTTAATGGGGAAGAAGGTAAATCACTTCAAAAGTCAAGAGGAATACCACATGAGCACATCTGAACAGCTAAATTCCTGATTCCAAATCGAGTTTTCACAGGTGCTGGGGGATTCTGGTTTCCACAGAGGTAAAACCAGCACCTTTGGGAAAAAGTTCATTTCAGTGTCTACAATTATTTTTCTCCTGGTTTGAAACTGGGGCTCACCTATTTTCTTGAAGACAATTTTGAAACGTGCAGCTCTCAGCAACATTTCCTCTGGTTCATCCACAGGTTTTTAAAAGGAAGATTTATAAGTCAGTGCAGTGCTGGTAGGAGTACGAGCAGCCAGATTCTTAGCTGGCATAAATCAGCATCGTTCCACCGAGGTATATTGTGCAATGTTGATTTACACCAGCTATGAAATTAGCCCACAGTTCTCTGCCATGAAAAAAATATAACTCCCGGCAGCAAAGAGGTGAAAACCTAGCCTGATATTTATCTGTCTGGACCAGGCAGATTTTGATCACTGTCACATTCCCCTTTCATTTATCTATCCAGTGCTGCTTGGCTCCAGAGGTGAAATTTTCAGAAAATATTAAACTAAACTGCTTACACAGTGGGACTAGTATGAAGCTGAAGATAAGTAGTTTACAAAATCTTGACAGTCTACTCGTTCCCAAGTTACAATATGCACTGGGCTGTTTCTGACAGAATGTGATGCATTCAGAGGAAAAGTGGACTTTCAGGAAAGAGACTGATACTGGTGGTGTGTCTGAAAGGGGATGACTGGAAAAAAAAAAAAAAAATTTGCCTGGTGATCTGTGCCAGAGTTTGAGTTGGATTGTTCATGTCCTCATCCTTTAACTACTCACATCTGAGAAGCTGGTAACATCTCCCTGTGATGTTCCCTCAACCCCTTGTGATATCAGCTTTGAGCTTCCAAGAAGTACAAAACTTTGGGAAATAAATATCCTGTATTTCGTAGTTCCTTTATCTGCAGCCCTTAATAATCCAAAAGCACCTCTTAAACAGAATTAAAATATTGAGGCAAGCATCAAAGCTCTGCCTCCTCTGGCTCTAATGTATGTGTTGCAATGTATGTTTTCATTTGATCAAACCATCTGCAGTAACAAGGAGGAACAACTTGATTGTAAGTTCAGACTTTGCTTTGAAATATCGAAAGATTTGCCAGAAAACAGTCTTTTGAATCAGCCACAGTGCTCTCAGACACTTTGGGAGTCACTAGCAGATAAACCCTTTCAAAGAGTGATTATTCAAGCCTTGCCAGCTATATCTGTCTGCAACACACTTTCCTGTGCCACACTGTGTGATCAGAGAGGAGTTTCCATAAGTCATTTTCTTATTGATGGAAATCAGAAATTATGCCTTCCCCACTTTTCTCTCAGACTTTCTCGATACCTCTTTCCCAGGGTCAAAACTCTTTAGCACACACACAAAAAAAAAACCAAACAGTGCTAGCAGATATCATTGCTATTTTTTTTTTCCCCAGCTTTTTTTCAGCTTTTGCTTTGTTTTGACCAAAAAAGGCAAAGCAAAATACAAACCAACAGTGTGATGCATGGAGACGCAGACAATGAAGGGGGGCTTCAGGCACGTTTCCAAGCCGGTGCCTCCCTGCACGCCCTCTCTGAGCTCTGGTGCACAGCTGTGCACACCTGCAAGGTGGTGAGCAGCTCAGGGAGGTGTACGTGCTCATGTGAGTGCCCCCCTGTGGTACCGGCTTAGGAAAGAAAGAAAAGCCACTTGTTACCCTGCAATAACCTGTTCCTGCAGAAAGCATCAGGTTTCACAGCAGGTTAGCTTCCCTGTACCGCGCGATCGAAACAATTAGAATAAGCTGTTGGAATCACCCTTGGTAAAGCCAATCTGGAAATGCTCCGAGGAGCATGGGAACGAAGCGATGAAGCTCTTCACAGTGTTGAAGCTGTATTGAACAATGTCATTAAGGGCTGGGTTCAGCCGCAGTTGTGAGTTATTATGGTTTGGTTATTGCCAGCGTTGCCTGGCCAGACCTCGGAGGCGGAGGAGCTCGGTGTGTGAATGGCAGCACCTGAGGGAGAGCCGCTACCGCCATTCACTTCTGATTTCGGGAAAGCTGTGCTCTGGATGACAGGGAAAGGGGGCCCCAATGTGAAAACAGCTTCTAAGCAAGGGGGGCATCAAAATTCCTCAATCAACTGTGATACTCTGAATTAAGCTTGGACAATCTCGTAGCTTTTTCTCTACCTGAAAACAACGGCAGCAGAAGCAAGCTGAGGTGAAACGCTGGAGAACTGGGCCATGTGCTCAGATACCTCTTCCCTTTCCCCAGTCTGGTGGGGAGTCATGACATGGTCTTCCCCCGTGGAAAGCTGCTTTAGCCTACGGCAAAACCCCACCAGAGTCCTTCCCCTGAGGCTGACTGGAGCAGGAAGGGAGGAAGCTTGAACCCCTGCAAGGCCTGGCTGTCACCTTCCACCTCTACTTCTGTCACTCCTTTGGAAATCAAGGTACTCCACTCCCCTTCTTTCAAAAGGGTGAAATTGCTGAAGTCTGGATCAACACTCTCCCTTCCTGATCTTTCCACCCACTTGTGTTGAGGGTGGCTCTTGGTTCTGGTTCACACCTTGGGAAGCTGCAGAGGAACAATCACTTCTTTTCCCTTTCCTGGGACCTCTTGGTGACAATGTTCCTAATGTCACTCGTGCAACTGCTGACTTTTTCTTTGAAACCAACAGTCCTTTAATCCCTGTCTCCAGTCAAGAATTCCAACGAATAGGTTGGATGTTCTCAGTCAACCATGTAATAACTCTGTTTTCTCTTGCTTTGATATTAATTTGGACCTTTTTTTTAATGTGTAGTATAATGCAGTAAATAATAGGGGGGTTTTAACCTACACATTTAGGCAATTTAATTTTAATTCCTAATTTCAATCATTCTCTGAGAATCAGGGCTGAGACCTTGCATTTTCACTACTCTTAATGACAGTCTGTGTGAAAACTACCCCGCCTTTTTCGTATCTCCCTTTGGACAGTGTGTCAAACTTTCAGAACCCAGGTTTGAAAGTGTTGCCCATACCTATTTACTCATCCTTGTAATTAGATAACAGTGATGGGAGGAGTTAATCTTTCTTTTACATGATTCGTGTAATGGCATGCCCACTACCTTTCTCCGGAAATTAGTCAGCCTAATAGGCTTGCTTTTCAAATGTTTTTCTTGACAATCAGATGACTTAAAAAGCTTGCTCTCTTTTCAATTCAAAAGACATTTCTTTCTTTTTTAGCCTTTGTGAGAAGCATCTCAGCACTTGAAGGAATATTAGACCAGTAAATCTGGATTATGAACTCCACAGAGCAAGTTTCCTGACATTGCCTTGCCAAAGTAACTCAAGTACGATTTGTAGAGGTTGCTTTAAAACTATTGCCTATTATATCACATATCGCTCTAACCTCTTCTTAGCACTTTATCTTTCCATTAGGTCTGTGAAAGGGAGAGGCAGTTACTCACTATTTTAGGGCATATATTAGGATATGGAGATCCTCTCAGGACCTGACTGAATCTAGTTCCTCACCGGTTTCATTGCTAGAAAGCTCCCAGATGGCAAGAGGTGTATTTCTAGTCACTGCCAGACTAACATCACTTTGAACAAGTGACCTAGAATGGTATCTCATCATCAATCCACTGAGCCATCCCATCCCCATAAATACAGTTTCACTTAACAAAATTGCATTTGACGAGTAGTTAACCCAGTTTATGCTTTAATCCCTTTTGGTATTTCAAAGAAAAAAAAAATTAAAGCAGCTAAATATTGAGGAGCTGAAATTTGCAGCTGAGTACAAAGTAACTTTTTCCTGCTAAGGATTTCAGGAAAAATACATTTTGGGAAGGAGGAAAGGGAAGGAGAGGGGAGGAGAGGGGAGAAGAGGGGAGGGGAGGAGAGAGGGGAGGGAGGGAAAGGGAGTGGAGGGGAGAGAGGAGAGGACAGGAAAACGACATTTCTTCTCATTTAGGACCCCAGGATGGCAGACATCTTTACCACTGTTTTTACATCATTTGTTCTTACATATATTAAAATTATAATGTCAGACCATTCCACAATTTAATGTTTTTAGCCACAACCTGTCTTACATGACAAAGAAGACTGCAAACAAACAAGGCATCTCTCCCTAAAAACACATATGGACTGACCCTTTTTAGGGTGCTATCCCTCTTTAAAAATCAGAGGTCTGAGTGCCCTTTCATATCAGAGTATAACCAGCTAGCCCAGAGATCTGAACAAGGTTCTGTCAAGTCCCAGGAAAACACCTAAACCATCTTTCTGCCTTGCTGATGGTTAAGATGGTTTGAAGAACCATAGAGGAGATTGACACATTCAAACACTGTGGGTCCAGATTGTTTGACTGGGGGTTTTTTTGAGGGGTGGGGGAAGGTGCAATTATTCAATAAGATGTGCAAGAGTGTTGTGGTTGTAATGTGGCCGGCAGCAAACACCATGCAGCTGCTTGCTCACTCTCTCCCATCCCCCAGAATGGAGGAATTGGAGGCATAAAGGTAAGAAAAGTCATGGCTTTAGATGAGAACAATTTAATAATTTAATAAACTAAAATGTAAAATAATTATGATTATAATAATTACTATAATAATAGAATATACAAACGAGTGATACACAGTGCAACTGCTCATCACCTGCTGACAAATGTCCAGCCCATTCCTGGCGAGTGATCCCAGAGGAGAAAATCCCAAAAATCACAGTTGTGGAAGACAGAAAGAGCATCCTGACCAATCCTCCTGAGCATGAAATTGTATGATACGGAATACCCCACTGGCCAATTTGGATGCATTGCTCTGGCTATGCTCCCTCCCAGCTTTTTGTGCACCTGCACACTGGAAAAGCATGGCAAGTTGAAAAGTCCTTCATTTCTTAGCAACAACTAAACTCATCAGTATATTACAAAAATTCTTCTCATTCCGAATCCCATACTGAATCCAAAACACAGCGCCATTCTAGCTCATAAGAAGAAATTTAGCTCTATCCCAGATGAAACCAGGACAGAGAGAAAGAAGAACATAAATCTTGAAAGATTTTGAGCATGATGAAAATAGAAGACCAGTTTACAGCTAAGCAAATATAAAGATACGTAATATGTTTTGATGAACAGGTAAAAATGCAAATAATATTTACAGTGCTTAAGGTAGAAGGCACATGAGGTAAGATCTCTGTGAGCCATCTGCCCACTCTACCAAGACCAATTCATAGAATTGCTTTCTCGTATGATGATAAGAAGCCCCCCAAAAACAATTTTGGGCCTCCCAGGAAAAGAGAGGTCACACATGCCATTCCTCAACCCCATCCAGCTGTTTTTCATTTATGCATCAGATGCATCTGTGATGTTTTGTGTGTCACTATGCTACCTGCACATCTGTGAAAAAACCTGCTCTGCCCTTAATCAGAGAAGGTTTATAAAATTCTTAAGCAACATTGACTCTATAAGATTGCAAAAGGAACCATTAAATGCCGGCCACCATCCCTTCCCTTGTATGTTGGAGGAGAGTGTTGTCATAGTATCTTACAAATATTGGTTGGAGGGAAAATCTCTGGGGCTTGTCTAGGCCAGCCAGAATGAGACTGTGGCCAACACTAGACCAGGTCGACTGTGGCTTTGCTAGATGAGTCTTCACCTTCACAGATGGCGATTCCACCACCTCTTCTGATATGCTGTTCCAGTCCCACACTACCCACTGATGAATAAACGTCTCAAAATTTCAAGTCTAAACCTCCCTAGTCACAACTTGCAATTGTTTCCCCTTGTGAGTTTAACTATTTTCTCACATAACTAGCCTAGTTATCTAGTAACTAACTGAAAAGAGTTTGGCTCTTCTATCTTTATAATTCTCTTTTCAGAAAGTGTAAGCTACATTTGATCATCCCTTTTTCTTCCCTATCAAATGAAACCAGCACATGTCCCTAAGCCTTCTCTAATAGGCCATGTGCTCTACATCCCTAGGCATCTGTGTAACCTGCCACTGGACCTTTTCCAGTTTCTCAGTAATTCTTTAACAGGAGAAACCAGATCTAGCACAGTATTTCAGGTGCAGCATCACCAAGGCCAAGTAGAAATGGCTCCCTCGATCTGCTGTCCAAGCTCCTTCTAATGCAGTATGTGGATTCCCTTCTTTACACTGAGAGCACGTTGCTGGGTTATATGCAGCTTGGTGCCTGTCATGACCCCCAGGTCCTTTTCCACAGTGCTGTTTCTCAGCCAGTCAGTTCCCAGCCAGCACTGATGAAGAGGGTTACCCCAACCCAAGTGCACAACTTTGCACTTCATGCAGCTTTTGTTGGCCCAGATTTAAAGCTTCTCTTGGCCCTTGCAGTTTGGCCACACCGCTTGTCAACCACTCCCCCTGATGTACCGCCATCCACAAATCTCCAGAGGGTGCATTTCGTCAAATCATCTGGGTCACCAATGAAGATATTAAACAAGTAGTCATAGCATCAGCCCTTTGGGTACTGTACTTGTGGCTGGCCACCAAGATGACCTCAAGCCATCAATTACCACCCTGGAGCCTGCCAATCCTGCTAATTTTCAACTCTTCTAATAAACCATCCATTCCATATTGCCTCAAACTACTATTGAAAATGCTGGGGGAGGTGGTCTTAAAAGCCTCCCAAGATATATTTTATTAATTACTCTTCTTTCATCCACATTTTGCATAGAAGGCAATCAGGCTGGTGAAGCATGATGCCCTTGTTATTTCTACGTCTACTGCTCCTGATTATATTCCTGTTCTTCATGTGTTTGGAAATGGAGTCTAAGAGGATGTACTCCATGATTTTTACAGACACTGAAGTAGAGCTGACCAGCAGTTCCCCAGATCGATCCTCCTCTTCCCTTTGTAAAGATGGGCTTGTTATTACGTTAGTCTTTTCCCAGTTATCAGGGACCTTCCTCAGCCACCATTACTTTTTCTCTGAAGACAGACAGCAATCTTGCGATCACATCTACACCCACAACACCTTCAGGTGTACCCCACCAGCTTCTCTCTAACTTCTTGCTTCCCTGCTGTTGGCTGCCCCTCCCATTCCGATTTATACCAGTATGCACAGAGGTCTGGGAGAGGGCTCTGCCTTCGAAGGATGAGGCAACAAATGTGTTGAGTACTTCAGCACTTCCCATGCCATGAAGTCTGGGAACCTCAACAACTGTTTATATGATCTGGTGTTGCCAGTCAGCACACACATCGGTCCTTACATGATATCTCAGTCTTTGTAAGTTTGGAAATGAAAATCATCATGAAATGGTCTTTTATAGAGTCTAACAGCCAGCAGCCATTATCTACAAAATCCCTACATTAAGGCAATAAATGTTAGGTGGAGCAGGAGGGATCACACAACTCTCCTGTCCCACACATTACCAAATATACATATCTATTCAAAGGTAAATTTTCAAAGGAATAGAGGAAATTTGGCTGCCACTTCCCCTTTGAAAATCACTAGGTATTGCCATTTTCAGCTGCTAATGTAGGTGTTTAATTTAGATTAGCTTCCTGTGCCGTCAAAGGAGAAAGAGGCTTCCAGGCAATTCAGGGTACCTAAAAGATAGGTCTCTACTCTGAAAAATTTGGGGTTTGGGCTGGAAAGCAAGCAAGGACAAGATAAGGGGACTATCTCTTAAGATGTTCTTCATATTTTTTTAAAGGCCTAATCCAGTATTTGTATCAAATGCACACTATTCTTACTTCGATCTAGTCTCAACTGTCATACTCTCACTTAGGAAGCTAAACTTGTCTTACAAAAAGTTCAAACAGTCTGTTGCTCCAGAACTGTATTTTTTTTCCAAAAGAGAGAAAATAGAAGCACATACTTCATGTGTTAGTGCCTAGATAATTCTTTTAAGGAGGACTAAGTGAAAGAATGATAGACAAAAGCTGGATTTTCCCAGCATCCAAAAGAAAAAAAAATCCTTTTTATTTGTAATTTTTTGGAAAGGAGAACATGACAAGCATGTTTGGTGTGGAAGAAAAGCTTGTTTGTAGATGTTGGAGAAATTATTCAAGGACAGTTCACTGATATAAAAAATGACCCCTGCGTTACTGCCAAGGTCAGTGAGACCTTGAACGACCTGCCACAAAATTGTAATTTTGTCTGCTTGTTTGGGCCAGTTTATCCCTTTTCTCCATTTCCTTTTGGCACTTTGGAGACGACTAATGCTCCCCCACTTCCAGTGTACTTGGCACTTTCCCCAAGATGCATGAAAATCCCTCGGAAGGATAACATAGACCTTATGAGGTCATTTTTTCCCACTCATTCTTTGGAGTGAGGTATGAAGTGATGATATTATATTGCCTACACATTAGGTGACAGATGCCATCTTTTTTTCACTAGTTCTCTCTCCAGTTCTTTTGCTAACTTCCACTAAGTCTTAGTACGTTAGTCATTTCTGCTTCGTATGGTCGTAATCAGTTGCATCCTGCCATGGGTGCTGCTATCCTCTTAAGAAAATCTGTTCCCCATCTCATGGCTCTCAGATCTTACGCCCGTATAAAATACTACTGTTAAGAACATTAGGTATTATACACTCTTTATGGTTAGAGTTCTCGTGATAGCACTTTTATTGCAGTGCAGTTCTGTTCTTTCCCCTCCTAAATCAAGGGAATTTGAAGCTGCTCCTTGAAAAATTCACAGGCCACATAAAACTACTGGTGACATCAACTGTAGCCAGTTAAGTACGTCAGAGGGATTAACAGCTGATAAGAAAGGAAAAGAGTATGACTGCTCTTTCATTTGTACACTAAACACACATTCCTCATCACTCATCTTTTTAAAATTCTTGGTTACAGTCAAATGACCTTAATTGTATGGTAGTCTTTTTTATCTAGGAAACAAAATACAAATAAGATTTCATAACAAAGGACAAAGACAACACCAAAAGTAACAATCACAATGTAAAGACAACCCTCTTAACCACCCCTGCTAAACCCCAAAGACAGAGTCGCTGCAATTTTATTTATGGTGTAGACTGCAGGAATTAGTAGGTGAAAATCAATGGAATATGCCATAGAGAGAGCAAAAATAGGAGAGTGTATTCATTCTCTCTTTCCATGAGAACCATGAATGCAAAATCTAAGATAATAATCTACAATATATTTTAACTTTCATCCAGTATTTTAACCTCTCTCAGAGCACAAAATCTCTTCTCCTACAGTTCCATTTGTCCATTTACTCACTATTCCTAACATTGAGTACTTGTCAAGAGAAAAATGTAACACAAAAGAAGTGTGTGCATGCATTTAGGTGTGTGGACATTCATCAAGAGCTTTGGCTTCCCCCTTGGCACTGGTCACTTCAGCCTCACTGTGCATCATGTGCTGGGGTCACAGCTGTACGGCCCTCCCCTGCCCTTCCAGCCCAAAAGGTCCTATTGCTTCAGCCTCTGTCGCTGCATAGATGCATGCATGCACAAATATGGACACTCAATGCCTGAACATATATATATATCCACACATATACACTGTGCCGTCAATGTTTCAGAGTCACTTGAATGACTGCACAGAGATAGTATGTGGTTAAACCAGGAAAACAAAGTGTTTCATATGGAACGGAGTGTTTTTGTGTCACTAGTACAAAATTAAGAAACCTTTTCCTTAACTAGTCTTTTCCCATTGTGCCTATAGCCCAAAAGGTTTACCTACTTGAGCTCAAAAGGGTGGAGTGTTTGGACAGCCACATTAAGTTGCTTTTAATTGAGGTTTTTGGCTGTCTGCTTACATTTCTGTACTATACCTAATGTTGTGAATGTTATGTAATAACTCTAGTACAATCCTTTTTTCTTGGTTGCTATATTAAACGAAATCCAGATCAAAGTCCCACCGAGACACTGAGTGCGAAAAAAATGTAAATTAGTCTTCTGTCCATATGAGCATTTATAATTTCTGCAAACTTTACGATTTTTTAGGGACTTAAAAGTGAAGAGAGGATCAGGTTCTGGACTGACACCATCCAGTTGTGAATTATTGGAAACACAGTCTTCCCCCTCACCAAAAATGCCACAAAAGCTTGTGCAAAAGCCATGAGGAGGGAAAAAGAAGAGGGCTTGATACCTGTTGAAATGGAAGGTTCAAAATCAAAACCAAGTTAAACTTTTTTTGAAAGTGTTTTGGTTTTTCAGTAGCTAAACTAACACTGTTGTATTACATGACAAATTCACTTTTTTAACAATATTACTATCAACTCTACCATTCAAAGAATATTTAAAATATCATTGTAACGTGAACTATCACAAAACAAGAACTAAAATGCTTTTACAAAAGCTCCAGGGCCACCTATTGAACATTACACAATTTTTAAGACTCTCCAGAGAGAGACAACAATGCTTAAGGCTAGTTGCATCTTTGAAAGGCATCAGAAGCAACTTCACACAAGTTGATGGAGTTAGATTAGTGTAAAAGCAGATTCGTATTTAATGTCTATAAAAGACAGATATGAGAAGACAGCACTGAGCTTTAGGGCTCACATAGGCAGGAAAGCCCAGGTCTGAAGCTAGTGTGTAAGTCTGGTGTACACGGTAGCAAACACGTGCTAAGAGAGCAGTGTGGGCTCTCTTTGTACAGATCCAGGGTGGCTTTAAAGAATAAAACCTACTCCAATTGCAATGCACTTTTTCAAATTCTTCCTGTGCCATATAAAACCTGCCTTAGACTCAGCACAAGTGCAAAAGAAAGCTTCAGTAGTCACCACCAAGTTTTTAAACTCAGTTTGCACTACAGGTAGTTGAGCCCTCCTCACTGAGAAAAAAGTACTTTGGAGCTACCAATTATGATATGAAATATCAGCTAAAGTTTCTCTAACTTCTTCCCATCATATCCTTCCTACTGGTATGTTATTTTTTAATTTATTTTATTTGGGGCTTTCATTTCTCCAGAGAAAAATCTGAAAATCTCAGAGGGCTTTGTCAGTTGGAGAGAGGGGCATAAAGGGAGGCTCTTCCAAAAGAGGAATGTGGAAGGGACAGCTTGTTCCTCCAAGGCTTTTTGTCTTCAAGCAACAACAGAACTGGGCTACACTAAGCCTTTTTCCTAAGGGCACAAACACACAGAGGTGGGCAGGCATCCGTGGAGGTGAGGACATACAGCAGAATGGGGAGGAATGACTTGATCTCACACATCCTGGCTGTCCCACTGGGTACTGCCATACCTTCCCCTAAACAAACGCATCGCTGCTTTCCTGCCTTCTGTAACTTTGTCTGCCAATAAATGGGGCTTCCTGTCCTGTCGCATTATCTGCTCCTGGGTCTTCCCTTTTTCTTCCCCCTCCTTCTCAGCGCTCACTGGTTTTATTAAATGTGTAAGGAATCACTCTATTCACCCTCTCGTTTCCTTAGTCTTCTCCTAGTGACACAGCCTGACCCAATATGGTTTCCTATCCCATTTATACAGTCCTTCTATGCACAGCTGGTTTTTTCTTATTTTTCTCCTGTTGCCTACTTCTCTGCCTGGGATTGTCCCCTCTGTCCAGCTGCCCTACAAGCTTCCCCCTACCCAGAAGCTGTGTGTACCTGTACACCGTATATAACCCCAGGGTGTGTTGCGTGGAGGCGCTTGCAGACATATAGCTGTGCTGGTGATTTTGTAAATAGAATGAATTGTTTCACAGAAATTCTCCCCAGCAATGTGCTCCACAGTTAACACTTGAACCAATGCTCCCAGCCTAGCATTGCCCCTTTCTTTTACTCCTTCTTGCTCCAAGTTCAAGTGAGAGTTGGGCATGGATTTTTTCTGAAGTAATCAGCACTCCATACAAGTGAAGAGATAATACTTCTGTCCCTGAATCTCTTCCCAGCTGCTCCTTGCTGTTGTTCCTGTCTTCATAAATTCACTTTTAAATGTCATATCCTTCATTTTAGCCAGACTAAAGTTTTCAAAACAAATCTGAGTGTATCTGGACTATTTACTTGCTATATATAGACCAAAATAAAAGCCCCAGCTACAGTGTGAGCTAGTGAGAACATATGGAATACCTCACAGACTTTAGAAAGAAACAACTAGCTGTGGAAAAGCATAATTAACTCATAGGAAGGCTACTGTAATGTGAAGGAACAATTTCTACCATTTTTGCAACTGGATCTGATTTAGTCTTATGGAAAACTATACTCTGATACAGGGAACTTTTGAAACTTTTGGAAAGTTTACATATATACACACATGCATATATATAAAGCATAAAGGACAAACATGTTAGAGGTGCTGGATTTTATCCATGGTTGCAGATTAATCTTGGGGAGGATGGGGGGAATAAAACAATTTTGGTAATGCTTCTGTTTAAATTAGCAAGTCAAGTCTAACAAAATTTGAAGTGTAGGAAGACTGAGACTGATGGCTTAAAAACAGAATTTTCTGTTTTCTGTACTGAATCAGATCTGACTTGTTGTGTCTCTATATGAAAAAATTGCTTTAAAAAATCATTCCTGTTGCAACCAAGAAGTTTAGTAAATACATACGGTCAAATCACTGTCATTTAAAATATGTCTTATTGGCCATGGTGCAATAAAATGACTGAAAGATAGGATAGGATAGGACAGGACAGAAAAATCTCAACTCCCAGAAGCTCTAGGGTGGGTGGCTACACATACTGGCTCTAATCTAACTCTTGGCACAAATGTTGGAAGTATGGGAGACAGTACAAAAAACCAGAAGAACTTTGAAGTGCCTTTTGAAGTGCAGATTTTGAATTCCAGTACCACTGCCACATATATGGGAGTCTTCAGAAATGCTGCTAAAATTTGGCATCAGGTAAGACAGTATATGCATACTGGGAGAAAATAGTGCTGAATAATGGAGTAGTCATTGAAGAAGAGTTACAGCCAGCTTAAAAGCAAACTAAACAAAGCCAACTACTGCTCCACACGTTCTCAACTGGGATACATTAATGCCCAGCAAATAGATATGAAATATATGAGAAGAAACACAATATAAAGATTATTTGATTAATTAGAAAAGATGAATGACAAAATGTGTTTTATTAATTTCAGCAGCATCCCTGAACACTCTGAGCAGATTCTAAGCTAATTTGCAGCAGCTGAGGTTCTGCTACTAATTTTTTGATGTTGGGCACTTCTTAGCAATATTTAATCTAAGGTTACTTCCCATTTTATTGTTAATAATCAGCCACAGCCCATTGGCTATGGGCCACTGATAGGTGAAAAGTCAACAGACATTGCAATATGTTTGTCCTGTTTCAGGCTAACGTTTGCAGGCCGCACCTTGCAGGAACGTTATTATGGGAGTTATTAAAAATCTATTTTTGCTGAAAACAATGCAAACAGAAGGAAGTGAGCCTGTTGGGAGACTTATTTCCTATTCAAGCCGACAGGTAGTTGGAGAATGGCCATCTGGAGTTTAAAAATTGTCAGTCGAGCCTCTTGGATTTGTCCCTTCCTGGATTAACACACTCGCTCTGGATAGTGCAGCAATGTTGTCATGGCACGACAAACAAGAAGCGACTTTCTGGGGGGGAAGGAATCAAAGGAAGTTAGTTCCATCAGAAGCCATGAGAAAGCTTGTTTGCTCTCGCAGCGCTAAGAGCCAAAAGGCAAACACTTGGACACGATCCATTCATCTGGAAACACTTTTGTGTCGTGGGACTGACAAGGTACCGAGCTCGAGAATCCACTGGGCAAGGGCTCGACCACCAGCGTGGTTCCTCCCCGCAGCCTGCCTGCTCCCCAGCCCCCATAACCAGGCCAGTGTCCCGGCTCCCATCACTCCTGGCAAAACATTCCTCCTGCCCGCCATTCCAGGGTGCTAAATCTTCATTTCCTGAAGAAAGGAAAACTCTCCACCTGAAGCCAATCCTCATCCTGAGTCCCACAGCTCCTTCTGCAAGAAGTGACAAGAGGTCTCATCCCTCAGTCAAGTGAGTCTAATGAAATCACAAGCAATCGACCTGGAAAGCAAGTGGAGGCTTGGGGAGAGAAAAACTCAGCAGCCCTCCCTCGCCTCCCTCCACTGAGGACCACCCTTTTCTGCACTTCGCTGTGTTAATGGGATTACCCTACAGTTTTAGGCTTAAAGGGACATAGGACTTCTGAGCTGAAGTTCATTTTCCTCGCCACTGGGTGAATAGGAAACTGCCCACGTGACTGGTTTGCTTGGCTTGTTGCAGTGCTTGTGCTGGCTCCAGCAAAATTTGTTTCCACCTTCATCATCCTTAACCTCTTGGCTAAGCAAAATATCACATGCCAAGGGTCTATCACCAGAGCACGGCTTGGCAAATGCACGTTGCAAAATACTGCCTAACCTAAAAAAAAAGCTTTTACATAATAGGAAGGTGTCCCACTTTCCAGCTGTGTCTCTCCCCTTCATATGTGCTGTATGCCTCAGCAGTTCATAGAATATTGATACCACAAAGGCAGAGTTCGGTCCGTAGAAGTTAGAAAGGAGGCAAAAAATAAAGAAGTTAGAAAAATTTGTAAACATTTCCCTTGAACAGGGTTGAAAATTTTGGGGTGCTAGTGGGGTTTTTTCCTAGCTTTTAAAATCATAACATTTGGGGGGAAGATTACCAAATTCTCCTGCTTACCAGAAACTGTGTAAGCAGTCTGTGTACTTGGAGAAAAAAAGTAAATCTACATTTGAAAATGGTGACCAGTTCCATGAGAAAGAGCTTGCTCTCTCTCCACCAAACTTTCAGTCCCTCTTTCAGCATCCCGCTGAATCAGGGCCCTCCTGTGCTGAACAAGGGCAGTTGGCATTACTGAATATTAATGTGGTAAGGTAATCCCTCAGCGATCCACGACACTTATGTTTCTGGTTTTACTGAAGTTGTAATTTTCGAAATTGGACAAGCTTGGAGGAAAAAAACCACCTGGCAAACAAACAAACTTTAAAAATTAAAGGAATTTTCCAAGTTTGCTGGATTTGCAAGCCTAGGCATACTGCAGCTTAATTACTAGTCAATGAAGGAGAAACAATTACACACCAGAAAGTAACATTTGAGAGCTCATGAAATGTGGCTCAAATGTGTTTCTAATTTTTTTTTCATACATGAAGGACTCAGCTGCCATGGTGATAGGCAAATAAAATAAATAATTATAACAAATATTCCATGAATCAGAGTTGTGAAATCTGTGAACAACATGTTATTTTATCCTTCCATCCTCTTTACTCCAGTTTGGAGGAAAGAGGTGGTCAAATGTGCTGCTTTGAGCCTAAACTTGTCTGTTCCTCTTTTATTTTCTTCTTAACTGTTCTGATGTTGTACACTGCCATCTGGATGGGACAAGGTGATGCAAGGTGAGAGTCTGATCTCAAAACTACTTTTGGAGAATGCTAGGAGCCAGGATTTCACACAACATCACAGAAGATGCATGAGGCTTACAGAGATACAGTTCCTTATCCCAAAGAACTACACCAAGAGCTAACTATGTGCTATCTAAAGATACTTAGACTTGCATGCAAAGCGTGCATTCCTTATTTGCTTTATTTAATCACGTGAAAAGGCGTGTTATCAGGGGGACCTTAGGCTACCCATCTGATCATAAAATCCATTTTCTTCCTGTATGTGCAGTGCAGAGATCCCATGCAGAACGTTCCTTTTCATTTCAGCTGCCCTGTTGGATTTCACACGTGAAGTTTATACCTGGGTTATTTCAAACTCTGTTTACTGTTTTACTTTTTTTTAAAAACTTGTTCTTCACCCCAGTTGAATGCTCCTATTCATTGTTTGAACTGCGTGTTTTATACTCAGCCTTGAATTCTTGGCAAACCATATACTCAAGATTTACTAAAAATATTACATCCTTGTAGACATAGTAAATTCCCTTGAACTTTTTCTGTAAAGACAGATAAGTACCACAATCATTTGCCTCAATTACACCTGCTATGCCATTTGCACTTTGATTTTGAAAGGTGAATTTATTCTTTTTAATCATTATTAAAAACAGATGTATTTCCTGCCAAGACAGTCTCTTAAAAACATTGGAGGCATATGAGAAAAATTCCTCTGAGGCCTCAGGCACATTGAACTGTCCTGAGAATGTGACGTGAGGAGAGATTGATGCATGGCCTACCTGTCCAGGAATTCAACAGTACTGGATCAGATTTTCCATGGTTTCTCTCTCTCTCTTCATTTTACTGAAATTACACACTGCTCGCATGCATGCATCCCAACATACATGCACATGCACAAGGTGCTACTACATAGCAATGAGGATAATGTTAGACATCATCTGGCTGCAGTTTAGTAAAAGAAAGAAAAATGAATTTCCACACCTTCATATATATTTTGGAGAGTGTAATTTCTGGTTTAGCTATATGGCTCCAACTATTTGCAACTTAAATATTACATATGGTCGATGTCCCCTCCAAAGCAAACTAGGTGAAAGGAATGAGTAGTTACCACTGGAATTATAATTGTCACTAAAGCATAGAGCCAAGACAGGCAGTTCCAAGGAGATTCTTTGATTTAAAAAAAAAAAAAAAACACCAAACAAACTAACAAAAAAACCACCCTAACTCATTCCATCTATTTATTTTTCTCTGTTATCTGATATTTTTTTCCAGTTATGTGAATTAAGATGTTACATATAGAGTGACACAGAAGCATTTCAAAGTGAAGTCAGCTACCATTCCAAAAGTTCATCTTCTGTTTCTGAAATACAGGCATGGGACTGTAGCCATTTCTGGTTATTGGTACAAAATCAAGAACATGAATACCTCTTCTCCCTCTAGCAATAGGAATGATTAAGGCCAGAAGAGAGACAGTCATGAGCCTTTAGTCTGACCTCCTGCATAACACCAGCCCTTGAATTTCACCCAGTAACTCTTGCAAACCCATAACTCCAAGATTACTTCAATCATAGTTTTAGAAAGATGTTCAGTTTTGATTTAAAGATTTCAAGGGATGGAGAATCCATCAAATCCCCATGGTAATTTGTTCCAATGGATAATTACCCTCATATTTGAAAATATATTCCTTATTTCCTCTCTGAATTAATATAGCTTCAGCTTCCAGTCACTAGATCTTTTTTTTCCTTTATCTTTCAGAATTAAACAGCATCAATCTATGTAAGTAAGTACAGATAGTCAATAAGTCTTTACTTCAAAAGGCCAAAAAAATGAATGTCTTTCTTACTTTAGTTTCAAAGGCTTCCCCTTTCCAGCTATACTGGAAAGAAGGAGCAAATACTGAGTGGAATGACTGTAAAGCAGGAAAGATTAGGCTTCTCTCTCAAGTCATTTTACTTGTACAGGCAGACATAAGACATTTAACCCATAGGGATCTAGATTAAAATCAACAGCTTTATTATGCCCTACTTTGTGCTTTATTTCCACATGTCCCACTGTTTTGCAAAATAGATTTAGTGTAGATCGGACATTCAGTCTTGGCTCCAAATTTTCTGCATTTAAGTCAGACCCTCAATACCACCTGGGATATTTAGACCAACATCAACTTATCTTGACTTCCTCACTTCAAAATGAGAGAAACTACCCCGCTGCCCACCATAGCTTCTCCAGGTGACATTTACTTGAAGCCAGATTGAATCCTAGGGCACAATTCCGGCACTGCCTTGTACCCGGTATCACGCAGTTGAGAGGGGTGGCACAGGATGTACATCAGTACAAAAGCTGACCTACAGCCACCAAACTTACACAGTGGGCAAGGAAGCAGAAGAGACAGCACTTGTAGCAAATTAGATTTTTGCCTGACTAACTATTTAGAGTAAAATTAATGAATGGCATTCCATTCTTCAGCTTAAATTATCTTTGCAACCATCATGGTAAAAACACATGTTTTGTAGTCTACAGTCTTTTTTTGGCACAGCTGAAACATTTTGCATAGCTTACTGATTTATTGCCTTGATGATCTCTTCTTTTGCCTTAGCAGTTCAAGAGGTCTCTTGCGGCATTGCTCTTGTCAACCTGATACCTGAGTAGAATTCATTCCTCTTTAGCCACTACCAAAAGGTAATGATATCAATGATAATTTAATGGTTAGTAATACATACTTAAGCCACACAGACCAGATCAGGTGACATTCACATGAAATGTTAGCCCCAAAACTAGGTCCCTAAATCCCTGTGTAATTACAGCTATCAATATGTTTAGTGCATATGTATACACCATCTGTATCCACCATCTCCTATATAAAAACTCGGAGTGTTCAGTTTGATCCTCCGCATGCGGCTTTGCAGCTCCTGTTTGGGGAAGACCAGGCTCAGATATTGTGTGCGTGAATCCTAAGGTGTTTGGCTGAGCAGAACACAGTGGACTTTTTCTGACGACTCTGGTGTTTAATTTAAAGAGCATATACACTGCCCAAATGTAAAATATTGTTTTTCTCACTGGTTATTTGGATAGCCTAAATTTATTGCAGATTAATCCCTTTTTATTTCTAGTTAAGTTTGCCTTTGTTACCAGTGCCAGATTTGCCAGTTAATAGGCAAAAACATCACAGCCTGTGGATCAAAAACAGATCCTGGTGCTTCCTTTTGTCATTAAGTTCAACTACTAACAAAATGCAACCAGTAAACCATGAATGGACTCGAGAAATGTTCAGTTCTAAAATCATTAATTGGTTTTCATTCCCTTTGCAGCGTTTTCCTATGAAGGCAACTTCCTAAAAAAATTGCATGATCTTCTCTTTTTGAAACAAAATGTCTAGAGGTATGGAGACTGGATCCAAACAGGAAAGGATTCATTCATTTGCACAGTTCCTTTCTATCTACCATACCTCAACACACTGGCATTGCTTTCTGCGGTACATATTGACAGCCCAGTGCACTTTCAGTATCTCAGCTTTCCAGACAAGTCAGGAATACAAGCCATCTACTTCCCAGAGAGAAAGGCGAGGGCTCTGCCTAATATCACTTCCCTGTGGACAATCAGGTCTGTGCAAATTTATTGAGGGGGCGGGAGGGAAACCTGTGCTCTTGCCTTGAGCCCTCACATGCCAAGCTGCAGCCTGGAATTTTTACAGCTCCATCCTAAACCTCTGAAAAGAAGCGTTTACAACAGAAATCTTGCCAGACCCTTAACTATAGCGACGCCACTATAATATTTATAAGTATATTATACTCTTTCCAAACATATGCGCTTATTACTTATGTCTCTGCTCCTGCCTCTCTTCTGGGGGACTTTTCTGTATAAACAAAACAGATTCTCTTGCTTATACTTAGAAAATCTAATTGCTCTGTGTCTCTAGTTGTTATGCAAAAGCCCAAACAGCCAAGAGATTCTTTCAGTGCATTTACACAGCAGTGAGCCTCTACCAAAAACATAAACTTCCTTTTCCACTTTGCTCTTCTTTGCTTTCATAAATTTGCCCATTTCACTCATGTTTGGATAAGATTTTTCTTTAAAAATTAAAAAAAAAAAAGTAAAAATAAAAAATGCAAGTCTGAGGTGGATGGGCCATCAGTTACACCGCCCAGCCTTACAAGAGCTGACAATTCTGCCCCTTTAAGTAAACAGAGGAACAGAAAAGATACATAAACAAAAAGACCACTTGCAGGGCTGACAGCTTGTCTCTCCAGCAAAAGCACGTTCCCAGGGAAAGTGATTGCCTAATAGTAATAGGGAGTGACAGGGATTTCCTTGCTTTTCCAAGAACATCTCCAAGCAGTTTGGTCCTGGGCACAGGTAAGCCCATTTCTGCTGATGGGTTAGACAGATGTGAGAAACGGCTGGAAAGCAGCTAACCCAAAGCCACACAGGTTGCCCTGCACAAGGTTTTAGCTGGATTCAAAGTCACCAGAGCTTTTAGTGAACACAGACCGGGATGTTCGCAGGGGCTTTTGGGTTGGGTTTGCATCAAGGGTTCAGGTTTGGAAATGAAAGTCAAACTGAGGAACAGTCCCAGAGTGGCTTTAAGTGAGTTTCAAGCAAAATGAAATAGGATTCAAATCCGAAATAGTAGAATTTTACTGAAGTCGTCTTTCTTGTGAGATTTTAGCCACATTTCAAACAGCACTTAAGATAGGTCTTTTCCAAACAATAGGAAATCGAGCATGTAAAGATACGAAAAGGTAGCCTGATTCTAGGCAGGAGTGCCAGGTAAGTTTTTCTCTTCAGCTGCCTTTTTACCCTGCCTCAGAAATATTTCAGTTGGGTTGTTGTACCTGCTTGAATGCTTAGATAATTCAGAAATTAAACTGCTCGGAATTATGGTATGTATATAGTCTGTAAAAAGGAGGCGTTAGGGAAAAGATTATTTTTAAGAAAGTAATATCTAGAGCACAATATGTACAGGAAGCGTATAAGTCAGGTAAACGGCTGATTTTGTAGAAAACAGCTTCTCTGGTCTGTCTGATGCTCATGCAGTCTCTCTTATCAGCAGGCGGATCAGGAGAAAAGTGTACTGGTCAGCGCTTTTCTTCTACAGTTCTTTGGCAGTCATAAACAGGTCATAAAAAAAAGTGAAACAACTTTTTCGAAGAAGCCACTATCACATAACAAAAGTTCTCTGAAAATATTATTTCCTGTTGCACTTTATTCTTTCTGAGCTTTCATTTTCTCAAATAAAGGATTTAGGTTTTGACAGGTAAGCGCTTCTGCCTACACATATATAACCTATGTGATACGGCTGCAGAAATAGTGGGGAAACAGTAGGCTCGAGCTATCCTTAAATTACATTATGAGTTGTCCGAATGACTGACCTGACCATAGTGAGAAAATGATGGGTTGTTGGATGACTTTCTATGTTTCTAATCCTGATAATTCTGAGGATGTGAAGACAAAATTACCTGGGGAAAAAACCCCACATTGTGGAAGACCAGGTGTAACCCATATGTGGGAGGAATTGTATTAAGATTGTTCTGTAAATATATTTGAGATGTGATTCCTCTCTCAAAATATTTGCATTAAATTATGGGGATTGATCTAAGCGGAGCCTCCCACAAAACACCTCAGAACTCAGCCACTAAAGCTGAAACCTGGCATCGACAAGAGACCTGAATTTTATTATCTGGAAATATTTCTGATCATTCCTGATTCTTCTGAATTTGGGGAACTCAAATAGGGATTAAACACTGCACTGAAATGATAAGGCATGGATATAAAGTCTAATAAATTGTTTATCTTCCCCTTATTTTTGTCGTGGATTGTGTCAGACCACTTTAGCCTTGAATGAACTGTATCACTGACAACTGAAATCAGGAAGTCAGGGAATTCAGAGACTATTAAGAAAAAGGAGACCAAGGGGAAAAAAAACATACAAATAAGTTTGATGACAAGGAACAAATTTCATTAAGAAGAAAACCACATGAGGAAAACCAGTTTTTACTTTGCTGTTTTAATGGACAAAGTCAGCAATATAAAACAACCAGGTCATCCATCTATTCCTGCAGGAAAACCACTGGAGCCTTCAATATCATAGTGTCAGCTGCTTTTCTATAGCCTGACCTCATGAGCTAAGATGCATGAACTCTGCTAAAAAAGATTCCTTTGGTTTCAGTAAGGCTGTCTCCTGTTTTTAAGTTTTCTCTATATGTGTGTGTGGGTACTGTGACACCTGCAGTCTGATAGAGCTGTTATTGCTCTAACTATGCAAACTAATTTAGGCACCCTGGATTTTTTTAGTCATGCTTCAGTGCTGATTTTAGCCTTTAAAAACAGGAAACAAGTGCTATAATTTTAAAGAAATACTCCGGCAATCAACACATTAAGAACAAGAAATCAAGGGTAGGTTTTTTAGGTTGGGTTTTTTTTTTTTTTGAGTCAGAAGCTTAAAATTGGACACAACCCATACACAACTTTCCTTAACTAACCCCTGACTTTGCTTAGAGCAGTAAGGAAGGGGAGGAGGAGAATGACTTAAATGGACTGAACCAGAAAATAATAAAAGAAAAATAATGCTATTCTCTGGAGGAAATTTTTTTGAGTGTCATGATGAAGAATCAGTTTATTCTCAGTTAGAGTAAATTTTAAAAGAAAGAAAACACAAGAAGATAATATTCAAAGGAACTATTCTCATAAAAAATTGATGCCTGTGTCATGGGGATAACTTTAAAAAGGAAGCAATAATTTGAACTACATTCTCTTTCCCAGAACCTTTGCTGTAAATTTGTAACAGAATAATCAAGCGTAGAGATGTTTTAAATAGCAGTTAGATTTGACTGAAAGTGGTTTGGGAAGGTTTTGTTTAGGAAAATTTGTTAATTTATTTTGATTAACAGCTAGAATGTATTTCAGGTACAAGCAGATATAAGTTTTTAAGTCAAACTTAGTAAATGAGAGTGCCCAGCCAGGGGGAATGCTGTACTGAAGGAAGACTCACTTTGCCTTCCCAGTGCCCAGGACATAATCAAAAGCTCTGGTTCTACAGTCCATGAATCAAATCTTGACCTCAGATACACCTGTAATGGAAAGATCACTGGGAACTCTATGTGCATAGCTAATGAATAAAACTTTGGTCCTGGGTGTTAGAAGGTGAAGCAAAGTTCCAGCAAACCACACTCCTGAGAAACTGAACCCAATTTTTTTTGAGAAACAGGATGACAGATATACGCAGCCAGCTATGTAAATCCATGACTTGGCTTGTCAGTGATCACATTAGGCAGAGTTCCCGGGCAGTGTAGGGATACAGCCATCCTCTGTTTTATACCGTGGGCTGGAAGAACCTAATTTGACTCCCATAACTGAAAGTTTTGAATTTGGGTCTGCTTTTAGTGCTTATTTGCTGAAGGTGATGGAGAGAAGCTGCCTCTCAACTCCTGCCTGTGTTCTGACACTACTCATCTGAGCCAGTGTACTTTCACACACAGTGTCTCCTCAGTATTATTCGACAGGCATTTCCTCTCACGCCACTGATACAAGAACAGACCACATGAAAATGGAACGAGTCCTAAGACACTGAGCATTTCCCCTCCCCATCCTGGATGTTTACAAGCATTCTTCGCTGTCAAAACAATATTCATACAAACCAGTGACTGTGCTAGGGTATTTCAGTCTAAGCATGTGGCTAGATATATAGAAAAACACTCAGAAAACAACCTTCTTAAACAAATAAACAGGTCAGCTCTTGAACTTTATGCTCACAGTAATCTCTGTCACCATTAATCAAACTAAGTGTTTGACTTAGCAGCCTAAATGGGGCAGAGGGGGGGAAGCAGGGGAGAAGGGTAGAAAGAAGTCATAACCCGCTGTTCAAACCAGCTGAGAACCATTTTCTTAAATGTGGAATATACAACAGGCCTGATCCCACTGCAGGGGAGCACTGATCTTGCGGGAAGACAGACCTGCTCTCTTCGGCACGAGCGTTACCACAAGAACATGGAGGACATTCATAGGTAATTGCTAAAAGCCCCAAAGTCCCTTATGAGAAGGCTCCCCAGACCAGCCCAGTATCTGTGGCTGTATATTAGCTGCTCAGAGTCTGTTTCTATTTAACAAATTATAAGAACACAATCCAACTCCTAAGAAAGACAGTTTCTATATTAAGAAGATGCTTAGGGAATAGGATCACTTCAGAAGCCTTGAAAAGAAATCAGATGAGCAGCTTACAAACTACTCTTTCAAGCAGTACCCTTACTGCTCCTAAAATGAGTCTCTCACCTATAGTCACAAATCCAGTTGGAGAAGCTGAGGTAGTCTCTGTTGTCAATATATATTCTCATTATTCCCCTATGACACCAGAATGTTCTTGTTTTATATACAGGTTATTGGAGTCATCCACACTATTTTCTATGGGAAGGGTGAGGAAGAGAAGATGGCTTCTGGAGAGATCAACTGGGGAAAGAGGTGTGGGCAAGGAAACTGATTATTGTTGCTAGCAAAGCTTGCTTTTTTCCCCCTCATTGTCAAATAGTGCTGTTCAGATGATGAAAACCAGCTGGGCCCTCAGACACTTGACGAAGCAATAACGTCCACATGCTGAAGGCTAACATGAAGCAAAGGTGATAATTACTGGCTTGCAGGGAAAAAAAAAAAAAAAAAAAAAAAAAGGCTCCACCTGCACACTCTTAACTTCTGAACCTTCGTTTTCCCAGGAACAGGAAAACTATAATTTAAACAACCTGTCCCACTCATTGTTCTTTTATGAGGTAAAATTTGAATTTTAAGGCAGATTATGACCCTAAGTGACAGAAAAAACTATGCAACCAGGTTTGCACATTGAACTGATTTAAGAATCAAATGACTTCTAGATAGAGAGATCAGCTGACACGTAGTGTGGGACCAGCCATGTCCCTCGTTATAGCCCTAGCATGGACAGAAATAGATTCTGAAAATCTTTAGCCTGCTGTAAACAAAATTGCCAGAGTCCCACAGCCTCAGTAGAAGGTCCTGGTTCCCAGCTGCTGTAAGGCAGCCATGGATCCCGGTATGGGACTATGGGCTCCTGTATCTGCTAACAGCCTGCTGCCCACGGAGCTTGCTCTGCTGCTGACATGCAAGGATCAATTTGTTTGCTTGCTTTCACACATGCTTCCTGAGGAAGCTACAGAAGCCGGGAAGGTGACAGCCCTTCCCTCTCCATCCTTACTGTTATATTTCACAATGCCACCGTAGCACAATTAAACCTTGAGTCGAGTGATGTACTGTTGGCTCCTGCTCATGTTGCCTTCCTTGCCCTGGCCTCTTTCCACAGTCCTATTTCCTTTCTTCGACTACCTTCTCTTCCCTTCTTTGAATTTTGTTTCAGGACAAATTTCCACCTTCCTTCATCATTTACTTTTTCTTCTCAGAAGTCCCTACACCACAGGGACCTAGGTGTGGATGCAGCAGGGATGTAGGTGAAGGCACGGATGTGGGTACAACCCTGCCTTCAGGGCAGTGCTTGGAGCAAAGCTAGGGTTGCCTCTGCCTGGTTAGCAGTCAGCAGCACCACAGTGTCATGCTTCTGCTTCCAATACACTTTCATTCAGCAGCTCTACATGACGGGGAAGACGGCAGAGGAAACATGTTCATAGGATGTGCCTGTCTAAAATCAGCAGAGCAGCGCTCTCCTTGTCACCTTGCACCCACCTTCCTGTTCTGATGCACGATTCCCTGACTGCTCTTTAATCCCAGTTTGGCTCTAAAAGATTACGAAATACATTTTTGGTAATGGCTTTCTGAGATTCCTAGCAAACAAAACCTGTTTTTGGGAAGATGCTGAATGCTAATAAAGCTCTCCAGGAGAAATGTTTTCTATCTATAGCTACCATGGCTGCTTACTGCGTTCAAGCACTGATGTTGGAAGTAAGATGTTATGAGACAAACTGACACACACTTTTCTGGAAATGATTTGTTAGTGCTGTTGTCACCAAAGACTACCACCCTGGGGAACCGTGTGACCCCCGGACAAGATTAGACACGAGGCCCAAGTTGAAACAACTCTTGAATTTGATTCAGAGAGTTGTGCCCTTTCACAACTGAAACCACAATAATAGGAGACTTGGAAGTAACAAGTGCCACCAAATAATTTCTCAGATACCACTAATTTGGAGATAATTCTATAATGTAGTCTTTTCAGCCTAAGGTATTATATGGAGTAGATCTCTTCAGAGTCTGCAATACCCAGGTATGCAGCCTCTGAAACCAGAGTAAGATACAAGGTTTTAAGGAAGGCAAAATGAAGCAATGGCAGTAATATTTTTGATACAACCCTAATAATTTGGGGAACAGGAAAATATATGTTATTAGAGCACTATGCCATGGTTGCACCAGAAATGTCATCTGGTTGGTAGTATTTTCAGCTTGAATGTGTGGGTGTCGGTGGGGTGGTATTCCTTTTATTTGACATATATTTGGTTTTTACAGAGGTGTCACATCAACTAGATTTTCCTTTGATGTTTCTAAATGTATGGATACAATCATTATGCAAAATGAATGTAAGAAGTAGGAACGGGCACACCCTGACCAAGCATACAGCTCCCTCTATGTATATACACAGAAGGCATAAGTGGACTCAAGATCAGCAGTTTCTTCAGTTCATAAGTTTGTAAAATCTATTGCATATTCTGAATTTTGCTGAAATCCAATGGGTGCTTTTTAATCAATTAGCAAAATCTCAGAGGATTTCTCAGAAGCATAGCAGTGATAAACAGACCTCAGATTAGGAGGTCTTCTGTTAAAATCTTTGGAAAGCAAATATTTCATGTCCTAACTTCCTCATGTTCCAAACAATGTTTAGGGAATACAGTAAATAAAATCTAAATACAGCCAATACATATGATTCTGACTTTAGTTCTATCAGAAAATGCTAGGAGACCAATTTGTACTAATTTGCACTTCACACCCAGTTTTCTTGTAGCACACTCTCTCTCCTAGGTCAGATCTAATAGAAATATGGTTGCATGGCAATACCTGTTTTCTTATAAATATTCTATGTAGACAGCCATAGGCAAACTTCCCCCCGCCCCCACAACCCCTTCCCTCCCATAAAATCAGACTATTGGTTCTTGCAGATATGAGGCACAAACTTCAAATAAAACAAGAAATGATTAGCAAAGGTTTGTCTAAAATGATTGGGCCTAATGCACTCAGATGCTAGACCATGTAGATTGTAAGATCATAGAATCACAGAATCATAAAACGGTTTGGTTTGGAAGGGACCTAAAGGATCACCTAGTTCCAACCCCTCTGCCATGGGCAGGGACACCCTCCACCAGCCCAGGTTGCTCAAAGCCTCATCCAACCTGGCCTTGATGCATAAAATGTTTAAAATACATCACAAACTGACTAATTAAATCTTGGAACCACTGACATATTATTGGAAAGACGTCTCTGAGGTGAGACAAAAGAAGGCCAGGAAAGGGCAACGACAGTGTCCATCTTTAAAAAGGAGGGAGAAGAGGAAAAGGGCAATTTTTACACTACAGCTCCAGGTTGCCAGAGAAATGTTAGAACAAATAATCAACAAACCATCTGTAAATACCTAGAAAATAAACAACATGATAAGCATGAGCCAGTTTACATTTGCCAGAACAAACTGTGCAAAACCAAAGTAATTCCTTCAACCTCAGAACAGAACTCGTGGATAAAGAAGTCATAGTTGTTATATAGCTCCTCTTAAGAAATGTACCAGACAGTATGACATTATGTGCTCTGGGGAAATTTATGGAAGCGTGGACTAGGTGAAAGGAAAATACAATTCTCTTTTCAGGAGGGACCAAACAAAGGTTAAAGGGTCTTTACTACATTAAGTATTACTCAATATTTTCACTAATGATCCAGGAAAGAAAAAAAAATTACTCATCAAATATCAAAACCAATTTACTCATCAAATTTGAAGATGGCATCAAGTAAAACAAACAATGCACTAGAGGACAGAAAAGACACCACAATGCTCCTACATTGGTGTTCACAGTCAGAAAGCCATAGGACACTACCCACCGGGGAGAGGATTATTTATTGGCTCTGTACAGGAACAAACTGCTGCATGAACAGATAGCGAATGAATGTCTAAGAAGTATTTAGGTAGGAAAGAACTAGGGGTTATGCAGTGGATCATAGGCTGAACGATGCCATCGCTCAAATAACGCACATGAGTAGCCTGCAAAAGAAGATACACAGTCTGCGCCAGACAAGATTTTCCTTCTTCCCCTTTCAGAGCTTGTGAGGCCTCAGCTGCCACATCAGAGTAAAAATATTGAGCATTGAAGATTAGAGATCTAGACTTTCAATCTGTATGCAGGTTGAAAGTCTATAAAAAATGCCTTAGAAAAAAGATTGAAAGATTTGAGCTTTTTTGATTACTGAAAAGAAGACGGAGGGGACATGGTAATTGTCCTAAAATATACAAGAGAAAGCTGCAAAAAGAAAAAAACATGTTTTCTACGCCCTTGTTGTATAGAACTAGATTAAGAGAAAGATTTAGATTAGGGATTAGCAAAGGCTTCCTAATAGTATGAACAAACCTTTTAAAAAACTGATCAAATATGTGTAAGATATAATACGAATACGGTTGATTCTGTCTTTCCTTGTCCATCATTTTGAAGTCCTCTTTATTTCTGTGATCTGATGAAACCACAGTTCACAGCAAACTGATTGGCTTTGAGGCCATGGTCTCTAGACCATGCATCTCTGTAGTACAGGTCTCAAATAAAAGCTTCGTGGTAAGAGCAGACAGTAGTCCACAAAAAAAAATTTGAGGTATGTCAGTGGTCGGTTAGTGAAAAAGCTTGGAGATACTGGCACAGGCTCTACCTCAAAGTCTGAACTTATTTTACATCCCACCTTTATTGAGCCAGAATCTCACTGAAATATGGTAAAAAAAAAAAAAATCTTCCCCTGCTCCTTTTCTTTTTTATTTAAACTCATGGAAACCAGGAAATTCTCCCATTTTTGCCAGCAGTACAGTAATATTATTTTTTTTTCACACAACTAAGGTGGAGTAACTTTAACCACCCAAGATGTATAATTATCACCCTGAAATGCACTGCCTGGAATGTATTATTGCTGTCATGAAATGGAATTTATACACAGTAAGGAAACAGCCCCACAGATTTACTGGACATTATCGGCAGGGCTATGACATCAAGGACAGCCAATCCAACAGCTCCAAGCGAGCTCAGCACTCCCAAACTATTTCATACTTCTAAGTACTTATTACCAATCAAACAAATGTTGTGACTGTGTATTTTTAGGTAGTCCAGTTGATTTGTCAGCCAGTCTTTTGTACACTGAAGAGGTCTGTGTGGCACGAGGAGGCTTGCTCGGAGAACCCAAAGACAAGGTGTTTTCTCACACACCTTTGGTTGAGCATTCCAGGAGCTGCTTCACAGCTGTGCTACTGAAGCAGAAGGTCACACACAGAATAAAACCACTGCAAACCATCATTTCTGCTGATGCAGAATGAATCCTCATGCCATTTTGGCATTTATGCATCTCAAGCTGCAGCTTGATATTCCTGCTCTGGCCCCAACCACAGCGAGCCTCAACAGGCAGGCTGTGGTTGTGGGTGTCCCTGTCACACCTCCCCTGGTCTGACAGAGACACTCTGAGCAAGATCTCAGAAAGGCTCCAGCTCACCTGCACCAGACAGACCTCACCACGCATTAGGATCTAGCTAAGTTTTAGAGCCATGACACATTTTGGCAGATTGGCATCTGGCAGTTCAAATGCACCTGCTTACAATTAATTACAAGAAATTCTACATAAAAATACCTCATTGCTTGGATCGGGCTACCTTCTTCACATATTCATCTTTTAACCCTTTCAAGATCCTGATTTTATTAAAGGCTAGCCACAGAGGTTTCCTTTAACTTTCCTTGACCTTTTCTTCATGAGGGCTTCCCTTTTAAGAGTTCAATTTAAGGACTCGATATTGAGGACAAAAGAAAAAACCCATTAACAACAGTGTAGGAGACTGAATTGAGCTGTCTGAGGACAATTAATATAAACATAACCTATTGAACGTTCTCCGTCATTCTGAGCAGAAATGGATTAACTCCTAATATGGAGTTAATACTCTTCCAAAACACAATAGCATATCCTTGTACTACTAATTATGACAATAAAACAAGTGTGTTTGGAGAGGAAATGAAGAAACACCAGAAATCACCTGGTCACCCAATACACGTGCACTGTTGAGCTATAAACTTCCATTTTTGGATACCACTACCACATTCTGCAGTGACATTTTTAATGCCTCACAATATGAACTTCAAGAGGGACAGATTGCCTGGTTTATATACTATTGTGGGAAACAGAGATTTTTACTGGTACAAAACAATGAACTATCAAACGAGTATGGTCTAATTGTAGCTAATAAATGGTCACAAAATCCTGTTAACTCCAAAAGCCTGGGGCAAAACTGTATTTATTTCAGGAAAATAAGAAGTAAATTAATTTGGGATAGGATGCACCTGGAGGAAGTTTAGATCTAACTGCTGGCCCAAACCAAATGTGAAGAATGTCTGGATCCAGTTCCATATTCATATTCAGTCTTGCTTCTATCTCTATAACATGATGGAGTGGGAAAAGCCAAACTGCAGATCCAAGAATACAGAATACTTAAGTGATTAATACAAACTCCTTTTCTTCTTCAGTGAAACATAGAACACCCTTTTAGTCAACATGGCACAAAGAGGATGCAAACATAAGCACATGAAATTTAACTCTCTTCATCCATGCTCTTTTTCTTTTGACAACCCTAACTTCACATCCCTAACTGCATTATTCTCTCAAATAAAAGAAGAGTAACGTTCACCAATATTAGAGACCTATAGCAGCAAGCGATACAGAATAAAGACTGAGTACCAGCTTTTCAAAAAGCCTTTCCACCCTGAGTAAAAGTGGGTAAGGAAATTTGTTATCACAAAAGCATTTGTGCTGCTGGTCTCCCATTCTTATCTTTCATTTAGGACTTCAGTTACATTGAAAAAATATCTGACATTTAGACTGAATGGGCATTTAGAATTCAATATATCAACAATTAAATCAACTCTTTCCTAGTATTAAACCCAAACTATTTTGCAACAATCTTTCTTTTTCCTTCTTTTTTTTTTCTCTTTTTTGAATCATTAAGGTCAAAATAATGTGGTATGTTTATCCTCCCCTACTCTAGCTGGCAACCCTCCTGCTTCCTTTCTCCAACTGGAGGGGAAGGTGAGAGGCTGCTTTGCATTGTCTGGCAGGGGACGTTTGTCTCATGGGAGAGAAAATGCCTTCCTACAGTTTACAAAAAAAGTCTCAGTAGACAGGATATACAGCACACTCCATGTAAATTTCATTTTGATGTAATTAAGTGAGACTCGTGAGGCACATCACTTTATGTGTTACTAAGTTTGCTCTGGCATGCTCCAGGAGCTAAACCCATCTGGAGCCAGAGAGCAAGGAAAAGGCTGAAGATTGCAGACTTCCGAGTGCAAAACCACCTGGTAGGCTTTAGATGCTTAAACCAAATTGTCACACATAAAGGCACAGACTCTTTCAGGCCATGTGGATCTCGATGGCATCAGTGTTAGAGAAGCTGAGACACTTAGAGAGGAACTGATGGATCTACACAGGAACACGAGGAAGACTGGAAAGGACATAGAGATCTCTTACAATGTTAGACAGCTAGTAATTGGGTTAATCCTGAAAACATTAGAAAACTTTTATTCTAGCAGAAAACCTAAGAATCAGTATTGCAATATATCAGAGGAAGGGACCAGGAAAATTACTGTCCATAGCTTTAATCAGTTCAAAATTCTATATTATCAAATCAATACAACCAAAAAAAATTTTCATATCTAATTCACATAAGCCAAATGCACTTAAAGAGTGTGTGTCTGTGTGTGTGTGTGTGTGCGTGTATATACATATACAGAATTCTCATAAAAGTCAGTGGGAGTTGTGCAGCCTCACAGAAAGGGCACCGACTTCAGACTTGAAGCACCTTAGCCACGGAAACTACAGAGGATTTATCTTGTCACTAGTCTCTTGGCATGCCTCTGTCTCCCATTCAGTAGGTCAGGTAAAGCAACTGAAAAAAAAAAAAAAAAAAAAAAAAAAAAAAAAAAAAAAAAAGGGGCAACAGAAAAGCTCCGTGAGGTTTTATTAAAGACTTCTATATAGAGCAGGGTTCAACAAGATGTTTGCTACTCCACCAAAGATTTATGCCAACAAAAGCCAACTTGGGTCTTCAATATAAACCAAATACCCCTATATTTAGTTGAGCTTAGAGGATTCAGTATCACATTCATGGGAATCTAACAGCTGAAAGGATGGAATCTATAACTTATATTTCTCTCCCTACAGTTCTTGTTGACTTGACATAGTACCACTCCCTCCTAACATATTCTTATTTCCCCAAAGTTTGCAATTCTAGTGAGAGCTCTAACAGCATCTCAGCCCAACAATTTCTGATTGCTCTCTCTTCATACAATGATTTCCCTGAGTTCTTTGCTTCCTTGACAGCTCTTTCTCATTTCCTCATTACTCAATATCCTACCCTATCGTATCATATCACATCATATCATATCCTATCATATCCTATCATATTGTATCCTATCCTTGAACACAGAGACACCCCCCCCATTTCAAGTCTCAGTAGGAGACCATGACTCATTGTTGTACTCCCTCCCCAGGAACCATGAGTTTCCCAGGTGCATTTCATAAGGGAGAAAGTAAATGGTTGCTTAGGCAAAAATATCTTTCAGGTGGATATACATTGAGGAGACAGACGAGCAGCATGAAGGAACTAAATTTACCTTTCCCATTGTTTACTTATTCCCATACCTAATTCCCTTCATAGGCTGTATCACCAGTTCCTCCAATTCCTCTTGTTTTTCACAGTTGGCCTCTGCCTTGTTATATCCTCTTCCCTCTTAATTTTAGCATGCTTAGGAGAAGCAAATCACCCCAAAGAAATTCCTAGGGGAAAGTCCTTATGTAGTTATGAAGTACATAAAGAGGAGCTTGTTTGCTCAGCTTATTGACGAGTAGAAACTTTGCCAAGCTATAAGTGCAGGAGTGTTACTATTTGATTACGGACAGCTGCTTCACGCTGTTACAAAAGTCAGTTTTGCTGAATGTTTGAATTTTGGTTGTTTTTTTCATAACTATTCCGTAAATGCTTGTGAAAACCTCCAAAGCAACAGCTTAACAAATGGTATTTACCATCCTTCTTTTCCTATGGGAGCCATTGTTACGTTATCCTTACAGGTGTTTTCCGTATAGCAGCCCTGGTGCACAAAGTGGGAATCACTGGCTCCTCTGCATCACTTTCGTCCTCCTTTTACTTGTGCTGTGGTGTCAAGATTGTTCTGCCTTCCTCACCTGGTGCCTTCTCTCATCTCTCTTTCACTGGTGACAAGAGTCTTTCCATTCAATTTGTAGAGTACTGTAGAGGAATTTATTTTCAAAGTTGCCTAATTTCCTGTCGCCTGTTGTGGTGGATCTTCCTAGAAATCACTACGGTCAGATCAGCACACTGTGACCTTGTTCCCCTATTAAATTTCCTTGGAATTAGAAAAGAGTGACGGAGCTGTAACACGAGCAAAAGTACATGGGCAATTTCTTAGCTGGTATAATCAAAAAAGTTCATTCCCCTACACCAAGTTCTTACAAAAGTTGAACTTACAGGGATACACAGCGATTCCTACTACAAACTGAGAAAACTTCTCTCTCCATCATTCCATCTGAAATTGTCAGAAATATTACTAATTTCTCCAGCCTCACAGATGGCTTCTGAAAGGCAGACTTGGCAGTGGTGTAAAAGAGGAGACCACGAAATGGAAAGGAAAAGGAAAGGAGGAAAGAAGGCCCTCTGTAAGAACAGCTGGAGAAAGATAAACCCTTCAGCTGTGTCAGGGTGTCTGTGCTGGCTGCCTCCAGCCCTCTCCTCGGGGTCCGTGCAGGTGCCGGGTCCGCTGCGACCCACGAGCTGATGGCACAAGTGATGAATCACATGCTGCAGCCGTCGGTGCTGGCCAGTGACCTCCCAAGTCAAGGGTCCTTCAGCGGCCGCAGGAGCACGGTGCAGATGCACATGGCAAAAGGAGGTGGATGAAATACATCTCACCGGAGGTGTGAGATGTGCTGTGTTCCCACAGACAGACCATGCCGCTCTGTTAAAACCTAGGTCGGATGCGGCACTTTTCCTCAGCAGGTTTATGAAGTACATTAGGAAGGATGTCAGTGCTATTCCTTATATTTTGCAGACTGGGAAACCAGGGTGCAGGTGAATGAAATTACTAAGATCACCCAGAAAACATGTGGCAAAGCCAGGAACTGAAGCCTGTTCTAGCCCAGTGCCTACGTATGGCTTTGGTATAAGATTATCCGTTCTGGCCTGTCATGTGTAAGAACAGACATTTTACAAGCAGCCTTTCCTAACAAGATTTTTTTTTTCTATTATTATTCCTCTTAAAATAATCCTGCCATTAAAACACAAGTGAATTCACAGGCATAAAACTCCATTTAAATAACATTATATTGACAGAACCTGACACAAAGCCTGGAAATTCAGAGTTATGGTTGGCATCCCGTGCTGAACTCGAGTCACTGTGCCTTTTATTTTCCACATGAGCATTAGTGTCAGCCTTAAGTGTAGATATCCTGACTTTTTCAGCCTGTGTCACAACCTTCACTTTATTTAAACACAGAATTTTTCCTGCAACTATCTACTGAATAACTCACCAGAATTACAGTGTCATTTTTCTGCTTCTACAGTAAGATCTGTCAAATAAACTAAAAAACAATACAAAACTTGATCCAAAGACCTAACCAAACCCAGTCCTAAATATTCTGTCTTTGTGAAGAAGAAAAAAGACAGGCTGTGGTTTTCCTTAAAAAGCAAAAAAAAAAAAAAAAAAGTTTTTTGTTTCTTTCTGTTCAGGACTGGAAGGAGAAATTAAAAAACAAACAAAAGGTCTTCTTGCATTGCCTTGCTCTGCTTTTCCAAAGGCAGGAAGTGCAGACAGTTCAGTCATGGTCATATATCTGAGCAAATGCTGTTTATCAGATAAACCCCTTGGAAGAGCTGCCAGGGCTTCCATCAGTGCACTGAATTTTTGGCTACGAGGAAACAACCGGGGAATTACAGTTCCTGGTACATGCAAAAGTGAGATGTAGAGTCAATATGAGCTGTGGAGTAATTAGTACAGGGGAGGAACACATGCATTTTACTGTCAACATGCCATGCTCTCCCCGCTACTTGACAGACACATGTCCAGATACATGGCATTGTGTGTGCTTGGCAGGTGTCCAGGTGACGTGCTGGGTGCACAAACAGTTCGATGTAAGCAGACCCATCTTACGGGATCAGGACTCCATGTGCACGGTCACGCCTGCATGCACGCAAACCGTCACATGCACCTGATGGAGACGGGCTGAAGGATGGCAAAGACAACACCAGCAAAGAGCGTACTGCCTCAGGAGAGAGATTAGTCCTCCAGCCCCATCTCTGAGGAATTTGGGAAAGAAGGTGAAGGGCAGTCAGGCAGCAGGCTGGCTGTTTGGTCAGCAGACAGTGACCCAGCACACAAGTTTCTCTCCCTGCACCAGCCTACAGTCTGGCCCAGAGAGCTGAAGGGGGTGAAGGAAGAGCTCAGAGAAGCCTCCGAGTGCCCTCCTCTGTTGGCAGCCCCCCTGGGGTGGGCAGCATCCCTCCTCCCCTGTACCCCAACCCTCTCCCACCCCAGTGCACCTTCTATGCCACCAGTTCATGACTGTTGTTGCAGGGGGTGGAGATGCAGAAGAGAGATCCTAAAACTTCAATCCATCCTTCCAGAGTGGGATCATCCAGGTCTAAGTCATCTTCCACTTAGGCTGCAGTGTAAATGCAGGGGAAAACCATTCTCTTCAAATTATGCTGAATTTCACATTAGCCCTTTAACTTAAGCACATGAGAATTCCCAAGAAATTACACATGACTAGTCCTACCCAAACATAAGTATGGGCACAGTTTGGTCCCTTGTACTACCTTCAGCAAGCATATGTACAGACTGCACTTGCAGAGATTGCATTTGTACAGACTGACACAAGCAATTAACAATTCCTCATGGCAATGCTTTACCATGTTTGCTCAGACTCTGTCATTACTGGAAGACCCCAGGGCTGATTTCCCTCTATATTAAGGTCATGTCTAAGTTAAAGTTCTCATTGCTCTGAGATGGTAAACTACAATTTTTAGGTGTTATTTCAGTTTATCAGAATTTTTCTTGTTTCCTAATTCACAGCTTCTCAAAAACATGGCTGTAGAAAGTAGCTCAGGGGTAGACGACTGGGAAGATTATATCTTTATTTGTCTCAGATATAGCCAGTTATTTTAAAACAAAATACTAGATAAAGAGTATTTCTATCACTTATGCAATTTCTAAAGTCTATATGAGAAAATACAGGAGAGAGTCCAGTTCATGTAATCCTCTTTAAGACAGAAAATAAGACAAGTCCTTTATCAAATATTTTACATATAAGGTCACCATACACTGTGTCTCATTTAAGGCTTGGTAGTGAAGCTGCAATGTTGAGATCAAAGTACTATTTAAAATCCTAATCTTCTTCTTTTAAGAAGAATCTGTAGATTACGCAGTGTTTGCTTGGGTACGCATAAACAACCAACTTCATGAAACCTAATCATTAAGTTGTCTTGAGACAATGCGTAAAGATTGTGACAACTCGTTATTCTAGCAGAAAGATAAACTAACACGTCCTTAGGCCTGATCACTGAAAGGTCTGTTCTCAGTTTAGGATCACATTCTGCCTTACACAAAGAGGGGAAAGAAAAAAAAAAAAAAAAAAAAAAAAAAAGGTGCTGTAAAGCCAAAAGATAAAAACACATCCCAGACTAAGGACAGCATAGACTTGGACTTGTGCGTGTCTACAACACATCCCCTGATGGTGTTCTGTAGGTCTATTAACAGGATTCAGAAGGCAAAGAGGCCAAACACTTTGCAGCTCAGTTGTTTCAGCGCAAGAGAGGCATGTAAGGCTGCTGGGACTAAAGTGGTCCCCAGGGTTTGCAGCCACACTTCTCTCCCCAGCGCCAGAAATGTGCAGCACAGAGCTGGCCCGGCACTGCTGACAACTGTGAGAAGCTCGAGGGAACGAGCAGCCATAGCCAGAACCTTGCGTGTAGCAGGTTTTTGCAAGATCTCGAGAATTTATTCACTCTGGACCAAGCCAGGGATCTCAGGGTCTAACTCCCACCTATTCAGTGAGGAAGCAGGCACCTGATTTCCTCTGTGAGCATGGCCGCTTCTCCAGGACGGTTAATACAGGATTTAGCAGTATTATCAACTTCCCATCTCTGTTAGTGCTCGGGCACAACTGTGCACAGTCTTTTTTTCTGCTACATCCTTCATTTTCATAAACAGTTAAAAGGAGCAAGATTGTCATACCATTAGTTTCCAGGATTGCTTTTGCAGTATGAACACATAAGTATACACAGAATCAAGCAGCACACTGAACTCCTTTCCTTGCACGGAGGTCCTGAAGACAGAGCAAGCAGAGGAACTAAAAGCCAAAGCCCATCTCAGCGCTGCGCGAGCACTGCCCCCATGGCACAGCAGTGGCTCCTGCTTGAACACGGCGGGAACGAGCAGGCAGATTGTGGCAGGAGCGACCTGCCTTAAAAAGTCATATTTAGATTCAAGAATTTGTAAGGGCTGGGAAGCCGCCAGCCAGGAAGCAGATAACACCTGTCAGTCAAATTCAAGCCACCTGCAGTGGGAGTAAAGCCTGCGTACCCCCAATCCCAGCCGCAGCTGCCCCCCAGCACCCACACAATCCCTGACTCTCCTCCCACATCAGGAGACCCATTGGTATCCAGCAAGGGAGGCTCCAAACCATAGGCTCTTGGCTGGGAAAAGAAAAAGTGGCAGAAGGTTTTTAATCTGCAGGATAGCCTTTTTCTCAACACATAACGTTGCGAAACCCAGTTTCATACTTTTGCAATTAGTAACACACATGCAGTGCTTGTTCCTAAAATTACATCGGAAAGACTTAGGGACACGATGCATAAACATGCATGTTAGAACACAGAGGCTGTTCCCAAGAAGGTAAAAAAAAAAAAAAAAATTATATTTTTTCCCAAATCCAGAAACTTTGACATCACATGTATGCATAAGAGATTAAGTGAAATGCCAAAAGTAACAGTTTCAATTGGATTTCATTACTCTGTGATGAGGTTGTCCTCTGTTATTTTTGGTATAGCTCTTAATGAGCTGAGCAACCACGCCAGTCTAATAAGCATTTGCTTTAAAGTCTTTCTTTAATTTAAAAAAATTAGTTTTAAAAAAATCACAATTCATTCTGAAGAAGAAGTGACATGAAAGACTTGGTTAGAGAGCAGAACTTTCCTTTTGCGTTCACATTTGTGTGGATAAGAGCGTTGTGTTGGTGACCTCCCTAACATTTCCTTTTTTTCCTTTTCTTTTTTTTCCTCTGGATTTCCGCGAAGCACGAACTGTTCTTTAATGGTCTGGAACTAGAAGTTTCAAGGGGTGGAGGTGAAGAAAATGGGAGAGAGGAAAAATAATTTCACACTTAATACCTGATAGGGTAGGTCATTTTTGCAGAATGGAATATGATTTTTTTTTTTAATTTCTTCACTGAGTAAAATACATTTGTCCCATGTTCCTTACACCTCATTCAGACTTGAATGTCTCCTTTCTTCACGTACACTGGAGAAAGATGTCTTCACTTTGGAAAAGACTAAGTTAGGCAAATAAGAAGGAGATTCTCCGAGCACGAAATTGCTTAACAGAAATGGCATATTTCATAACAGAAATGAAAAATCAAAAAGACCTCTCCATGTCTCTGCATGAATTCTTTGCCTAAATGAGTGCCACATGTCAGGGCTTCTCATGGAGAAAGGGGAATTTTTCTTTCCGAATCCCACATATGGTGCACAGTCTAAATCAGATGGAGATAAATATGCAACCAAACTATGCACAGTTTCATTATGTGGACTCCTAGGACATTAATGTTGTCTGTTTATCAGAAAAAGCATTTTTTTAAAAAGATGCAGAAAACACTCAATTCACAGCAACTAGGCCCACCCTTTCCCAGTGAGATTATTAGTGGTGGGGTAGAAGGTAATCTCATCAAAGCATGATTTAATTTCCCCTTCAGATGCTTTTCCACATGGTGCTAGTGATAGGCACCACGAGACTTGAAAATCCATAGGGTTTGTTTTCAGTACCTCAGAAACCTTGTCATTCTCAGGGTCAGGGAAGAACTTTTGATGTATCAATGCAGTTATGCTCCTCTGCAACTGGAAGCCTTGGATGCAAGACCTCAAGTGTAAAATATGGCAGGATTAGGTTCCAAGTCTCCCTGCTTACCTCCTTTAACGACTGCTTTACAGAGTCCTGAAGGTTCTTCATAGCATCATAGAATCATAGAATCATTTAGGTTGGAAAGGACCAATTGAGTCCAGCCATTAACCTAACACTGCCAAGTCCACCACTAGGCAATGACTTCTTGATGAGCCTAAATCCCTTGTTTAAAAATATAAAAAGTTAGTAAAGGGGAAAAATGTTCCTTTTTATTAATCAGTGTTTTAGAAGCAAGACTATATAACTAAGAGCATATTACCTTAAAATCCTAACTTTTGAAAATAAAATTCATTTTGATATTCCTTCAGAGCTAACCATACAAAAAAAAAACCCCACATGATTACCTCTTGTTCAATAAATTACTTTTTTCTACTTACCCTGCCTTTCAGTCTTCCAGGAATAGCCTGGCATATTCTCGGGTGTCTGTTATAAATGGAGATTAATAAAGCTTATGTTTTAAAGGAGTTTAATAAAGTCCAGAACAAATTAAACCAGAAGTAGTACAACAAAAAGCCCATTAATATTGCTACACCCGGGACCTCTTAAAGGCACATAGCTTTGGTGTATTCCAAGTTTCATCTCACACAGTACCTTGAACAGGATGTGGGTTGAGAAAGTTTCACAATGCGTCTGGTTCTCAGTAAATCAGTCATTAACTTTTGGGCTAGTTTTCACTGAAATTGTCAAATTATCAATGTTCCAAATTTAATTTTTAGAGCATTTTTTTTTTCTCTTATTAGATGTGTATTTCAGGGCATACAATGACACACACTGGGTTTTGTTCGATCTACTTCTACAGAGTCAGTTCCTAAATTTAATTATTCTAATAATAACCCTCACAGTTAGGAAATGTTTCTGCCCCAGTGCAGTACTTATACCCTCTTGGACCACCCAAAATAATTCCTTTTACTCTGAAAAAAATACTATTACTTTCAAGTTAGTGATTTTTTACATTGGGAGTCAAAGAATAAAGTAGGATGTAGAATACATCCCTGGGATGAGCAAAAAGAGAAGAGAAGGAGTAATTCAGCCATGTTCATTTTAATTATCTGTTAATACTAGGGGACTTCACTGAATTTGATATGAAGAACAATTCCATGAATCAAAATGCTGAGCTAGTTAGTTGCTTAGTTTGCATTTTTCAAAAAGCTGAATATATTTATTAAAAAGTAATTCAAGTTCAAAACACAAAAAGATAGAAAACAACTTTTGAATATGAGTAATCACTCACAAATAGGAACGATCATGTAAAGGAAGCAAAGGCAAATATGTCCATTTCATATAGTTAATTTACTAACTCAGCAAAAAAGTATCCCATGCATCACCAGAGCAGTGTTAAGCCAACTGGCTATTTAGGGTTAGGTATCCAGGGCTAAATCCACAAACAGACGTAGGTATGGCGATTCTTCCTTTTGCCATAGCTAACTTTTGGGGCCCATGTTAAACCCGCTGTATTGACCAGTATGAGTTAGCTGCCTTCCGTCCTCCCTGTCACAAGCAGGAAAATGGGCAGCACGGAGCCAGGCTCACCAGGCAGCAGCGGGGACACCCATGGAGACAACATACTGGGTTAAGGAAGGAGGGAGCATGTCTGCCGTCCTGTCTCTCTCCTCAACCTAAAAGCACTGAATTAGGGGCCTGTGGGAAATTGGTCTTTGATTTCTTACCCTAGGCACCTACGGTTTCTGCCTGTGTGTGCACAACAGGCTTGTGGTTTCTCTTGAATCACAGCTGGAAGAAGCATCAGCACAGACCATCTCATATACAAGAACCTGAGCAGCAGGACCTTTTCCACATCCTAACTTGGTGCATGATGTTCTTCACACCTCCTGAAGCTGGGACACTGGACAGCCCAGCATACAAAACACACAAGAGCCAGTGAGAAAGAAAAAGCAAGACAATGCATTATTTGTGACTTAACAGTGAGGGCAGTCTTTCTGGGAGAGGACAGATGTGGATAATGGCCAGACAAGCTTATGTAACACAAATTTCTATCCTATTAGGTTTGCACACACAAAACAATATATATCCACCTTTTATTAAACTTCACCTCTCCCCTTGGAGGCTCTTCTCAACTCTCTATTCTTTCTCCATGAATTCTAGGGAGTTTTCCATCCTCTGGTGTCTCATGCTTTTAGTAACTTTCCCTCCCTTGGCTCCCTCTCATCATTGTTGCTGTTTGAATGAGACGGACAAGTCACTCATTCCAGGTTGTCCCCTTCTTTGTTCCTCCTACACAGCCTCTTTGGCTGAAGCGGGTCATGCAGCTTAATCCCTCGCCAGCCCAGCTCTCTGCACAGCACTGTAGCACGCAACTATGGACCAACTGTGAGCTATTAGAAAGCACACAGTGTATATCAAATTCCTTTGCTGTTAGGGTCAAACTTTTATCCAAATACCACATTCAGCAAGAACACTATTCCTGGAACTCATTTTTCACGTGAAATGAAAGACCTTGTTCTGCCATGCTTTCTTCTTTCAACAAAGAAAATTGTAGCATGATAGGAAATAGGTTGGAAGAGATGTCAAAAGATTATTTGAAGAGATATCAAGAAACCCCAAAACTTTTCTCCTTGACACAAGCTGGAATCAATTTAATCTGAAATAATCCTGATAGGATGTGTGCGCAACCTATTCTTAACCATCTCCAGTATAACAATTCTGCAGCCTTCCTCAATGTTCTATTGAAGACCTCAGTTATCTTTACAATCGGGAAGTTATTCTGAAGGTATTACTTAAATCACTCTAGAGTAGAGTTTATTCTTTTCCCCTTCTAGATACCTTTTATGTGCTTAATTGTGCCTCTCCTCAGTCTCATCTTCCAGATAAACAAACTCAGTTTTTCCAGTCTTTCTCATATCTCCGATTTCCTAGCCTAGTCCAGATCCTCCTCTACTGCTTTATGTCTTTCTTGGCATACAGTACCCAAAATGGTCGCAACTCTCCAGCTGAGGCCTTGAGAGAGGAGAGATGGAGTGGAAGAATTATTTCAAACATACTCACCAAAATGAATTTGCCTCATTTCACAGTGAAGTTTGGGTCTTGATGAGTGAGACTGGCACAAACACAGTAAGATTTTCAAAATCTCTTCGCATTTGCTCAACTCTATTTTTTTACAACAATGGTAAAAGACTCGTTCTTTTTGAAAAACAGAGCCTTCAAATGCATGTTAGCAGGATTATGTAGAATCAAACTGTCATTTGCAAAGAATATCCCTGAGTAAGGGACGGCCAAAGGCTGATGTCAGCTCTTATATCTGATACTACTAATCATTGAATGCGCTCCTATAATTTTTAGTTGGAGGATGAATTTCAGTCTTTATCCTGCAAAAGACTCTACACCACCCAAGCCCTATTTATGCATAGCATAAGGGAGGGTGAGGGGGGGCTCTGTAATGGGATTAATTCCTGTTATGTAGAAAACCAGATGACTTTACAAAGGTGGAAGGGAAGACAGAAGAAATTTGGGGGTTCCCAGAAGCTATAAAATTTTTTTTACTTTGAATATCGTTTTAGCCAAAAATAGTTCTCATAGGAAAAAAACATTCTCTCTTTGTCTAACACTTTCCAAAATGGAATAAAACTTTTAAATGCGCTAAAAGTTTTTATACCATGGTATTCTACAAGGTTTTAAATTATAGGTTCCTTATTCTTCCATTCCTAAACAGTAGCCAAATATAATAATGTAGGGAATATAATGCCAGTTTAGCAGGTTTGGAAATAATGTTGTTGTGTTTCTTAATACAGAGCACTTTCACATGCTCCCTTCTGTGTGACTTTCAAGAATGGTGATGTGGCAATGTATAGTTGGCATGGTACACTCCATGACAACAGTTAATTAGTAAATAAATGATCCCAGGCCCATTTCCCCTGAGTTCCAGTTGTAATAGCACAGTTTGCAGGTTTAAACTCCAAGCTGACTAATTCTAATAGTTATAAATGAAATGTTGCTTTGCTTTGATTATTCTTTAATTTCTTCCTTTCACAAGCAATGAATCCAGGATCCAGATAGAGTTTTGTTCTACAGCGTAGTGACTCTAATCTATATCAACAGCTAACAAAACTTGTTGAGACGGTAAAACAATTTATATGTTTATAAATTATTTTACAGAACAAACTAAAGCTGCTTATTCAGAGAAGATCTGCAGAAGGAGGCAGGACTGTCCCCCTGCCTCAGCCTGTATTAAACCTACACGGAGAAAACTCCTGCACGTCCTGATCCTGACATCAAACACAAGAAAAGAGGTTATAGGAGCTTACAAAGGGATTCACCACATCATGCGGTCATTTCTAGCAGGAATTTATGCTTTCCTCTTTGACTTCACCTTAAGGCAAAGTGGGAGCACTCACATGGCAAGCTACAAAAGGGAGCCAATTCCATAAATTACTATCTTTCAGTAACAGCCAAGGAAGATTCCTTAATGCAACAGTCCAGGAGGATTCAGCAGGCACAATGCACTGACATTGGTGTGAATTTTGCATGCTTGCAACGATGGCTAATGTACGCTGTCGTCTCACCGAGCAGGCATAACCTCAGGAAGCAAGGCTCACCTGGCAATCTGGGATCAGCAGTCTCCGTTGGACTCCCTGCTCTACTAAAGCCTTCTGAGTGACCTGGGCAAGCCATCAACACCCACCTCACCCCCAGAACCTGTCTGTCCCTGTCTGTTGGTCTCCCTCCATTCTCTGTAGGGGGGACTATCTTTGGTACCATGCTGATATAAGACCATATTGGGTACAATGCTGACACAATTTTAATAACTTAAACAGCAAAATCCCCTGCAATTTATAAATGAAGCAAGTAGCTAGTGGCCTTTTTTAAATTGCTAAGCACATGATCTAAGTCAATTCAGCTTCATCATAGATTCTAGGTCAAGATTTTCACATGCTGAGGGAATTTATATGTCTCTTTCCTGTCTTGGTTCTCTGGTCTCTAATAAGGGAGAAATTTATGCTTCAGCCTTAGGACACTTCCGTTAAAGTCAACAACAGCAAAGTACAAATACTTTAAAAAGCAGAGTTGATTAATTTGTCTGTTCACCAAACCACTCGTTTGGTCAGACCCACATGCTGAACGTTACTGCCACCTTCTAAATAACAGAACTAAATAGCAAGGAGTCCACATTTTCTGCTGCTGTACATCATCAAAACGTCAAGGAATTTAATGAAGATTCATACCCACTGTAAATCTGATTCAAAATACAACATTTTCTACACGTACAAGCCTGGAGGGTGGCTGAAGAATAAGGTCCCCTACATTCATACATAGAACTTCTATTGATGCCAGTGGGAAGGCCCCAGATAGTATAAATATTTTACACACATGCTGGTATATCCTGTGTTTGTAGAAGAAAATGTTTATTTAATTTAAAGTAAATGCATGTAGTGGGTCACATCCTCAACCTGACTACACTGGCTTCCCTGCTAGAACTAGGTCACCTTCTGATGCCGAAAGACTGTTCAACTTTTTGGATGCTAAAACCCACAGAGAAGCATGAGGATATTTTGAGACTGATAACATATAAAAATACTTTTACCTATTATATATTGTGTAACAATCATTGCTGTGGAGTATTGGAAAGGATAAAAGGGAGACTTCCACGCCCTGCTAAACATGAAATAGAAACTAATGGTCACATAGACATATTCCTATACTTCTCTAAAAAGGATATTTTTATGATGGGGGATAAATTTAAATATTCAGTAGATGATTTCCATAAAACAAGATGTATGTATAGTAAACCTTTTTGTCAAAAAGTCACTTAGATAATCTGATTCTCATCAGCTATTACTCTCTGAAAAGTGTGAAAAATACACCTGTTGCTATGCTTTCTGCTAGGCAGTGCTGTTGAACTTTCTAATAACACACACAGTGACAGTTATGTTTCCCCTCCTTATGGTAAGGTCAGCTGATTAAAAGTAAGTGCAAGCGTTTTGGGTTTTTTAAAGTACATTTTGTCATTTTTAGGGTGCAATTTCATTGGAAAGGTTTTTTTCCTAAGCCACAGTTTGCAAAACACACTCAAAAAAAAAAAGTCTTAGCCAAACTTCTCTTAACTTCACTGTACCAAAAATCAGACCAGCTACTTCACAAGTTCTATTTTATACCCCCAATGTCCAAAAATTTCCTTTCTCTTGAGTTGATTTCAAATATATAGTGGTACTTTGCTGCAGTCCTACTTCATCTTTGTCAAAAGCAGGAGTAACCAGGTAAAATGTGAAAGACTGTCAATAACTAAATAATCCACAAATCAAAAATCTCCACCATAGCTCCAAGTAATGGTTCACATTGGTTTGTATTTTCACCCATTCTTAATCTTCAAGGACAGAAAACATGGAAAGGATGCAAATATGCTGGTTAAAGACTAGAAAAGCCACCTTTGAGTCTGATCTCTTCCCTAACCCTGGACATGAGTTTTTGCATCGTAAGCTCCTGCTTCAAGATCAACGGCTGTTTGACTAGAGTGTATCTTTAGAAAAATAGTCATGATCTTAGTTGTGTCAATCATGTCAATAGTCTACTGACAGAAAAAGCCAAAATGTAAGTCATCCCTAGCAACAGATATCTACATTTAAAACACAGGCCCTATTTCTAATTTTTTGTGTTTGACTTCAGGCCGTTGGGTCTTGCTATACCTTTCTCTGTAAGACTGAGTCCACTGGTGACAATTCCCATTATTTCCATAGGTATTTCAGAGAGTATCATCGAGTGACCCTTTTGACTTTGTTTTGGAAATAAGTTAATCCCAGGATCTCTTTTATTATAAAACTGCTTCTGTAGTTTTGCTCTCACCTGAATCTGTCCAGTTTATCTACAGCCTCGAGCTGTGTGTACTAGCACTGGACACAGTATTGCGGTAGCAGTGCCTCTCCACCAAACACAGAGGTAACGCAACCTCTCAGTTCCGAGCCATATACCACCATCCACATACTGTTTTATCTCTTGTAGACAAACATTAAAATGGACACTCACAGCCACAAAAAAAACAACTGCTTTTCCAATTTCCTTTCTTCCCAAGCTAGAGCACTCAGCCTCAGTGCCTTTCTGCAAGAATGACATATGTTTCTTAACGGATGATCTTAAATATCGTTGCACTAAAAAAAAAAAAATTATAAAATATGTATAATTCATCATTCCCATATTTTTTTTGTCATCAACAGTCATTATTAGCGCCAAATTCATAGGCCTTTTTGCAAACCATTGATTAAATTGTGAATGTTAATGAACCTTCCTGGGAACATTGTTGTGCAGTGATTTCCCATTTCAATTTATATCTGAGCCCTATGACTTAATGAAGTCTTCACCTATTTCACATACAAAACCTTAGTTTTGAATCAATCTATCTTATTAATAATCAATATGCCATGTGATCCCATGTCAAATGGTTTATACAAGTCTAGCTATATTCCATTAACATTTATTCATTCCACTACCCTTTATTCGGTGATGAAGAAAGGAAGTTATAGAATGACTATAAATGACATTTACTAGCAAGAAGTAGATTCACAATGACTAGCAGGCTCACATCTACTTTCCATCCCAGGGAACCCCTAACCTGCCATGCTGGAGTCAAAGTTTCAGGTCAAATTTTGGACCTAGACTCTGGCTGCCAGGCTGGAGTCGCTTCCTTTGACCAAAGAAAGGACATCTCTACCATTCAATGTTCATCCTACCAGTTTATTAATTTTCAGCCATATTATCAAATGTTTTCATATTAGCCAATTTTTCAAACTTCCAGAGTGTAGTTGGTATGGTTGAAGCAGGCTAATGTGTATTATACAAAAGGTGTAACAAACGGGTAAAATAACTGTATCAAATCTCACTTTTTTTTTTTTTTTAATACTATTGCTGACTCATTTGTAAATGAGAAAAAAGATGGGGAAGGCTCAGAATGGATATTGTTGCCATGGGTTGGATTTATACCCAGACTCTACTGACAATGTTCACGGTATATTTTATCTCACTCTGTGCCAAGTTTTGCCAAATTTATCTATGTAGTACTACAGTGATTTACTCTTCAGACAGTGCCACTTCATGGAATAATACTTGGGTAGTAAAACAATTGGATCCAGTGAGCCATGTAACGAGGGAAACTTGGACAAATATAGTTTGCCTACTTCTCGTTTGGGCAACAGAGGATCACACAATCCAGCCTGGAAAACCATATCAGTACTTACCTGCTTTTCTGTGCATCACAACATCATTAATCCAAACAGTGTAAGGAGTTCTACTGAAATCAGGGAGGAAATCCATCCAGTGGCAGCTTCTGCATTGCATCTTTGCAGCATGGCTGTGTTCCCAGCAGATGTTGCTGCACCATCTGAGGAGGATTTGGCCAGCAATGCCACAGCAGTGTAGGGCCAGACTGTTAGGAGCTGTGATGTTGCATTCCTCAGCATCACAGCAGGAGGTATCATTTGTACAAGGAATCAGGGAGTAACACTGGGTCCTACACAGCTGTCCACCATCCTTGCTACCCAAGCATTCCACCAGCCACAGTCTAAGGAACCAGCCCAACACAAAGTAGTCTCAGGCCTGGAAGAGTCCAGAGGTCATTTTTCCCTCTCCCCTTCAAACTGCATGATGAGCAGATCAGCCAGACCCTGGGAGCTGACATGGTGTGCACATTCATTCAATCTCCTCTGTATATCTTACTTCCCAAGTCCCTCCACCCTACCCCTGAGAAATGTCTTTGTTAACAGGATTTATTAAGAGATTCAGGTGCCAAAGCCACTCAGCAATCTGGTCATCTTGCTGATGCACTCAGGCTCTCAACACCACTAAAAGAAATACTCAAAAAAGTATTGTTTCAAAATCTGCACCCTTAGTCTCTGAAATAAATAAAATGCAGCAGAGAAAATCTAGTAGAAAATATAAAAAGCAAAAGCAAAATGAGGAACAAAGTAATGGAGCACTGAACTCCCTTCAGATGAATTACAGATCTCTGGAAAAGAGGAGAGATGCAGTCATACAGATATCCCAGAAGAGTCAGGCTGGACACCCAGGACTGTAAGTGTCTGTCACCTAGAGATCATGCATGAGTGCAGACACCATTAGAGATCAGTAATAATTCAGCAGACAGAAAATTTTGTGTGATTTTTATAGTTAAAAAAGTATAAGGAGTTCATGACCTGACCAATATTTTATGAGGAGGGCTAGTTTATCAGCCCAGTATATCATGGTTTACCCCTAATTTCTCTGTCACAATGCTGAATTAAAAATCATATGCTATGCATACAGTAGGAATATAATTCACAAAGTTCAATTTCACCCTTCATAGAGAAATGCATGTGTTGTCTTATGAAGAATGTGCTGAATTCAGAGTAGCACTAGTCAAAGGCTACAGGGTTCCCGGGCAAATGCTCAGGACAGCGAAGTTCAAAAAGTGGCAAGAATTTACTCTGCCAGGTCCTTGGATAGTTTTGCAAAGAGGCTAATGGTGTCACCAGCTTCAGCTGCTCGCACCACCCCTCTGATCATGGTATTCCTGCAGAGCAGAGCTGACAGCGGGGACCATGTGCCTGATTTTTTGCTTCCTCAATTTACATATCTCCAATCATGGCATACTTGTGCAACCACAATTAACATCCCCATCGGTTTACTGAGGTGGTATTTGAACATGGAAAAGAGCAGCTTGTGGGAAGGAGGTCCAGAATTGATCCTGCCATGACCTCATTCGGAAATTACCCCAGGCAGAATAACAGTCTGATGTCCAAGGTCCTGACGTAATAGCTAAGGTATGGTTAAAACACTAAACTCCTCCTCTGCAGGTACAACCGACTGGCCTCACAGCATACTTCTGGCAGTTTAGCATCCACAAATTTCACACACGCAGCTAAGAGCGCTGAAACGTGCTGGACTCCCTCCACCCCTTGAAAAATGGTTACCTGAACCTTACCTAGAGCATTCAGGAACGAAGGGAGAAAGAGAAACATGGATAAAACTAGGTGAGGTTTTAATTTCACAGTTGGAAATTATTTCTCTTTTTCAGTGTTCAGGAAGCCTTGACAGCATGGTGAGCACACACCTGTTCAAGAGAAAGACACCCTTCAGAATGGAAAAATAGACACATGAACAAGTCCTCGTCTGTCTGTGAGACCTGCCCAGGCTCTCTGAAAATTGCTTCTGTCCAGTGACCCCCATGGCTGATCTTGGCCGTGGCCAGTAAGGAGGGAGGAGAAGGGAAGAGCCATTAGTCTCAGCTTTTCACACAGCCGAAGTCCCAGCGTGCTGTGACTGCAGAGATGGGGCTGCCACAGGGATCCAGGAGGGACAAGGCAGCCCTGGAGACGTGACCAGCACCAGCTAGCCAAGCCCAGCAGATGCACCAGCTGCAGGCAGCCCAGAAAGTCGCTGCAGGACAGATGCTCCACGGCTAACAAAATATCCACCCTCCTGTCCCCCCCAATGCCTTCCTTTGCTGCCCCTTCCTCACTCTCTTCAGTCACGGTGAAAGACCTGAAAGGGATGGGACAAAGTTTCCCTGGGCAGCGGAGGGCAGGCTGGCACTGAGCAGGAGGCTGCCAGGGTGAAAAAAAAAGGAGGTTTAGCATCCTTCTGTTGCCAGACCCTTGGGAACTGCCCTGGGCTCCTGCCACCTTCCCCCCCCACCATCTTGGCAGCCCCCTCTGTGCTGTCAGGCACAAGCAAACCCTCCATTAGTCAGAGGAAGAACATTCAGAAGTACTTGCTATGGATTTAGTCATTATAGCTTGCAACCATATTTTGAAATGCGAGATCAATGGCACTGTATATATATATCATTATTTTTTGTACGGAACAGATTCGTTTTCACAATTGGCATGCAATTAAACACCAGAGTCATAAAGAAGCACAATTTCTAAAGGCCAGCACATTTCATGCTGGGAGAGCACTGTACAGCTACCCCCTAATTACGTGCAACACAGACCACAGCAAGACACATACAGCGTGTGATAGTTTGATTAAAGTGAACACCGTGGCCAATAAACCAAATGCCTAAAACTGTAAATATTACCTAAGCTAAACATATGAAAAAAGAAATGCAGAAAACAGATCTGACAAGCCCTCGAAGGATGTTTCAGCTTCTCATGACTTGAAATCATTTTCTCATGTTGGGACTGTTATTTGCTCTGAAGTGATTCTTATGTGAGGGCAAATTCACAGTAACCTTTCCCACACGCCTGCTCTGCAGCATGTACGTGGCTTAAAGAGAAACTTCCATGCTCTGGAAAGCTCACCCGTGCACCAGCATTAACTGCAAATTTCCTTCACCTCCCTCATGCTTGTCTTCATTAGTTTCCTTATAGGTGCTAATTACCCGTGCTAGCTGTGTCCAAAAACAAGCTGCTTTCTCTTGCAAGCCCATTTTCTCTCCTCAGCTGAGCTTTCACAGACAATTGCAGGAACAGGCACTGCCTTTTACCCATGGGGTACATTCACACAGTGAGACAGACCCTTGCTTCTCTGCTCTTACCCTAGCAAGCTAGGCAGGAGCCAGCTGCATCCCAAAGTCTCAGGGCTCTGTATGCCCAGGATGGTGCCAGGATGAGTCTGCTGCGCGGCCACTGCTGCACCTGACCAGCCTGGGGTACAGCAAAGAATGCTCACATCCCTTGTGCCTAACGTATGGCCTGAGCAGAAGCTGAAGGGATCTCTCAGGGTCCTACCTATAAGGAGTACTGGAGCTGCACGCTCTGTTGGTGTGTTGAAATCCATTCCCTGCTCAGCCTGTCCCCTGTACCGGAGCCCACGAGGCATCAGTCATGCTGCATCCATTCACCCATTCCTGTACTCTCCAGGACAACTTCCCACCATGGGGCTACACAGAAGATATATTACCTCAGCAAACCACAAAGCTGTTTTCTTTCACTTTTGCATAAAGCGTGTAAGGTGATGGGGAAATGCTCTGTTCACTCTCACCCTAAGGACCCGCACTTTAGGCTGAGACAATCTGGCAGTGTGGCCTGGATGCTCCAGAGCTTATGGAAATCTTCTGAAATCTCTTTCTTCTATTCTGAATTTATTCTTCCCAACATAATCAGAGTTTTTCTATTCCCTCCTTAACTCCCCACCCCCACCCCCTGCACCTAAAGCAGCTCCTTCCCTCCGGCTTCCAAGAGCTCCCCTCTCCAAGCTATATTTTATCAGGGGAGTCTCAGTTTTGGCACATTTTCTTCTGGGCTCAGCTGGATGATGTCTTCCCATCCCATGCATTCCGCAGGTCAAAGGTATACCCCAAAATGTACTTACTCCCTCTAACCCAAGGGAAGCATTGGAAATTGTCAGATTTGAGGACAGCAGCTGGACCAGCGAAGACGGCCAAGACTGCAGAGTCCACATGATTAATTTCAGGGAGGTACTTACTGAAATCATGTTAGCTTTAAAAAAAAAAAAAAAAAAAGAAGGGGGGAGAGTTCAAAATTTGGGCTGAGGTTCACGGCAGTTGCTATTTTTATTGAAGTAGTTTGCCCATCCCTCGTGGATTTGTGCTATCACAATCATTTCTATGCTGGCAACAGCCTGCAATGTCAGAAGCACAGAAGTATGATTTCACTGCAGCACTGAGCCAGGGGAGAATCTGGATCAGGAAGGAGCAAGCTCTGACCGGAACACAAATAGTTTAAAAGCTCAGAAATATGGTTTTGGTGAAGTGATTTTGTTTTCCTGAAATTCTCCGTCTCCCCACTTCCAGCCCACTTCCAGTATTAGAGCCTATGGCCACCTCTTTTGTGCCTTTAGGCTCCATCCTTGGGAAGAGGGGGCTGAGGGTGGATCGCCCTGGGAACAGCAAAACAAGCAGCAGAGAGGGGAAAACCTTTACTCTCAGTCTTCAGACAACTGCACGGTAATCTTTCCATTTTAATGAGTGAAATATGCAATCCTCTATATATCTTCTGCAGAACCTCACTTACAGTAAAATCTTTTATCACCTGAAAAACAAATAACAAACCTTCTATAAATGAATGTATACTTAAGGTGCATGGATGAAAGCAGTACAAGGCAGTAGAAAACTTATGGAAAATGCATGTCTCCTGCAAACAGTTTTCCATGAAGGAGGGTCTCCTGAGGCAGCAGAAGCAAATTGGAAAGACTTGGATATTGCTGGAAATAAAGGTGTTATTTCAGCATGCAAGAAATTGGTTTGCACTAAAAGAAACAAAACTCCTATGTAACCTGATGATGATGATGCATAAATTATCTGTGCCCTATAGACCATTTGAAAAACAAAGCCTGACTTCTTTTGGTTGATTTCACATTTTCTGGTGCTGCGAACACTAGTGTCAACTTACATGAAGCGGAAAAGGTGTTTAGTGGTCAGGAAACATGTTCTTTCTAGTGCACAGGGAATGCAACTCTCAGGCAGAAATAGCCCACCAAAAAAAATCCAAAAACCTTCATGATTTATTATGCTGATTTACAAGCATGACAGCTGTACCTTTTGTAAAAACCACCACTTTTACATCATCGCATAAACCTATAAACACCAAAGAACAAAAAGCAACGTTTTGCTATCTTTCAACAGCAAAGTAAATTAAAAAGTGGGTTGAAAAAAAATCCCTGTATGCGCATTTCTGTTTCTGAAAAGCTGTAGGAAGGTGCTGTGCTCACTTTAGGTCCAAGCAAGCTTCTTACCAAGGCCAACCTCAGCTCAGTTCCTCTAGAACTGATGCTGTTGTGTGTCTTGACGCAAACTAACAGGTCCTGCCAATAAAACACAGAGTGCCTCAAAGAAGTTTGGGTGCTCACAGCAGCTCACAACAGTGAGAAACCTTGGGAATAAGCCCTTGCACCAGGGCCTTTGCAAACAGAGCACAGCTTAATCTAAAAGGTAACTGGGATGTCTCTCTCTAAACTAATGCAAACTGCAAAACTCAGGAAGTCCGACTGTGAGGAACCAAACAGCTCAAGGACTTGCACAGGCATCTGTCAGAAATAGTCAAGATGAGATTCCTTGGGTCAGAGGGATGAAGCGGATTAATTCCCTCCTAGTTCTATTTTTCTACCTTTTTTCTTCACTAGGATACAGGGAAATTCTTTACCACCGCTGAACGCAGTCATATACGTACCGCAGAGTGGCTAGTTTTTTTAATAAATATTCACAGAAAACTTGTGTTAACATCTTTAGGATTATGAAATAGTAATACAAAAGACAAATGTATATTGTAAAAGTTATATATGCTGTCAGTACCTTGAGCTACTGAAGAATTTTATCATTAAATAATGAAAAATGAACATATATAACGATAAAAAAAGCCAGCTTTGATTTCTTGATAGTTACCATCCACTGTCTAAAGGTACTTCACACAATTGTGAACAAAGCAGTAAAACAGATACCATGTTCCACAAGTTTTCTCTTCATTGTTTTTCACAAAGTTCACAGATTTCTTCTAAACTAACAGCAAATGTAACTTGACAGAGCCATATGTCTCCAACATTTTGCAAAAAGCAAAGCACTTTCATAGATGAAGTAGAAATAGAACGGCTGAGGTCTCCTGGCAAAAATTTGGGGGGACATAATATGAAACTTCAGACCCAGTTCAAGAAGACTAGAACGGACAGTCACTTTAGTTTATTGAGAGATGTTCCATTTCATGGCTTAGTGTAAATGCTATCAAAGCAGCCGCTGAGCATGAAAGTAAGCTGATGTACCAGGCAAGCCTTAGTGCCAGAGAGGGCTGGAAGAAACTTTTTTTTGTATAGGTCACGTTTGCATTACATCAGTCACTACAACAGTAGTCACTCATCAAATTCCAGCTAATATTATTTGGGAACATGTCAGAGCTACTATAATAATGCAAACATTTAGGCTGCATTGGGAATACACTAAATACACAATGAACTATTCCCAGTACAAAAATAATGTGGGCAGTTTTCTGGCTGAATCAAAACTAACAAGAAAATAAGGAACTGAACGAAAAAAAAAAAAAAAAAAAAAAAAACAAAAAAAAAAAAAAGAAAATGAACAAAAAAAAAAAAAAAAAAAAAAAGCAGCAACAAATCTGTTTTAACAGCTGCACAGCAAATACGTTAATAATGTAAAATCATTGAGTACATCAGCCCATTCATCCCTCTCCTAATGTTTTCCTGTCACATAATGGTTAATTCTCGGGAAACTACAAGAGTCATCTACAAAACTCTGTTACAAAGCCATTCATACTGAAGTGCACAAATACAGCCTGACATGCAAACAGCAAGGGAAGCTAATAATAGAATAATAGAGAAAGTGCAAAAAGCTCTGATCTTTTATGAGCTGCTGAGTCTTCTTATGCAAATTATATTTCATATATATGTGGCAAGAAGAACATGGGTGGTTTCTTTGACCTGGGCTGATCCGAGGACCCAGGTGTTTCTGATAACAGCAGAATCCTCTTGTCCTCATAACATTTCATCTCTCTTGCTTCAATATGTGGTTTCTTGCTAAACATTTGCCTTGAAATCTGTCCCAGGGGTGCAGAGCGGTATGATCCCTGGGTGACAGCAGCTGTAAGGTAGCGTACAGAGGGTTAGCTCAATTACTGCAGCATACAACTTCCCCAAGCTCTGCTATCCTCTGTCTTCTTAAAGAAAAGTCAAAGCCTCTGGTTTCTTGAGAGTCTCTTCATTAGCCTTCCTTGCTGCATTAGGCCCTGGGGAGGTAAAAACCAGTTTCTCACCACAGTGACAACAGGAACCAGAACAGTAGTGCCCTCTTTGAGGACACTTGAGCTTGTTTTTAATAAAAAATTATCTCAAAGACTCTTAAAAGGTGAAGAGAGAGAACAGACAAAGATAGGACTGCATTGCTACACTGGCTCTCAAGATGAAGCTACTAATAGTTGTACTATTAGAATAGAAAGGAGAGAAGAAAAAGGCTGATTATATTTTACAAAAAGGAAATGTGATGGAAGACACACCCACAAAAGCCTGCAAACCAAAAAGCCTGCAAATCCTCACTTCCTTCAGAGAACAAATAGCCAAAAACAAACAGGGTCCTTCAACTAACTCTTCCCTGCAAGCTGCCTTTGTTACCTCCTCCTACTCTTGCAAAGGTTTTTCTCTTCCCTTTCTCAGCAGCTGTTGCTATAGGCAAAATCAGCGTCTTCTTCAGCATTTGCAGGAAATTACGGCACTAGACATCACTCCATTCACAAATCGTGGCTCCACAATGACTACAATGATGTGAAGCCCGAGTAGCCCAACTGGTTTTAATTTACATCAGGTAACTGGATTTGTACTTGTGCCAATGGGAACAGTACCTGGCCCAGAGAGCCAAGCCATAAACAGGTGGGAAGAAGTTTGGAGAGAGTTCATCACCAGGGATATGAGAAATGTGCGCGTGAAAACAGTTTAGTCAGCAATCAGTCACCTCCAATTTTTTTTTTTTTTTTAACCACAACGGGTTTATCCAAGAGCCTTGTAGACTTTAATCTGCGTACATTACGCAACCTTGTCTACTACCGCATTAAAAAGCAGGTGTATTCAGAGACACACAGGCAGAGATCATTTGCAATCTCTGAATCACGGCGATGTTTCTGCTGGCTCTTTGCTCTGCCACCTGTACACTCATCGTTAAGTCAGAGAACAGACTGGCTGGCCGATTGTACAAGTTCAGAAAATCAAAGCCAGGCGGACGATGGCATGGGAGGCTGAGCATGAATTGTTGCAGGGCTCTGACTAACGCTCCGGCAGGGAAGCGCGCAGGAAGCTGTGCAGAGCCAGGAAGGACACTGCCCCGGTGCTTCCTTTCTGCCACTTCAAAAATATCGACTAACAGACCTCTCTAAATAAAAGAGTGCTTTGGACAGATCCTGACGTTAGCTCTTGGCCTTTGCCTCATATTATCTTACCGAAAAATAGAAGGAAAGTACTGCAAGCAGTTAACAGCTTCTCTTAAACAGGATGCTGAGGATAGTGATTACAAGGCGCTCTGTAGAAAAGACTTTGAAACGTGCAAGCTGCAGTCACAGTCTGAGCATGAATGCTGTTTGTACAAGTCCTTGTTACTGTTTTGTGAATGCAGAACAGAGTATTTCCTTTTACTTACTCATTCCCAGTCCCTCTTCATGTACGCTATCTCCACATACTGTTTGAAAAGAGAACATCAAATAACAATAAAAATCTTTGCAGAGGTTATACTATACGCAGTCATTCGCATTGCCTTTAGTTTTGGAGTTCACAGAGGCTGTGTTACCACAAAGTCAGAACCATGTTGAAGTCTAGGTTTGAGACAGAGCCATCGAACGGATCTGTGACCTCGAGCAAGGCACTTGATCTCTCAGTGCTTCAATTAGTCAAGTCACAAAACTGGGTAAAAAGCAGCACCCCAATGAAATACCGATGCTTTGTCATAGCTGAAGCTATCTTCTTTTAATAACACACACAGAAGCATACACACCAAAGGCTCTGATACTGTCTTGCCTCGTTTTGGTAGCTGCTTTTCTAAACTTCTGCACAGCTTCACATCTGTGAAAACAGCCCTAATAAAATTCAGCTTTATGCAAAGTGCCATCATAAACCTCACCGAGCACTCAGCATAAGCCATTGTAAGCAGGACTTAAAGTAGCAGGAAGCTTGAACTTAAGAAATGGCAGCTCTGTTATTGCTCCTTGTTTTAAAATTGATAGGTTTGACCTTTTACATTTATCTTCTGTGGTCATTAATCAGTTCTGAGGTGAAAGCTGAAGTTACAACATGCTATGTCCTTTCACTATTCATTTTTAGTTGCAACTCTAATCTTGCACTTTGTTTAATATTCCACACCGAGAGCAGGGTGAAATGATCCCCAGGAGCTCAACAATCCATGCATCGCAAGCCAAGTGCCAGGCATTCATTGTTAAATTAATTAACAAAAGTGCACACCAAATTATATCGTCTTTTAAGGCTGTAAAGGAATTTCACTCCTACCTACCAGCTACCTCCAGAAAAAAGCTTTAAGATTTATAAACACTACTCCAGCCACTCTATTCCCTGCAAAATTTCAGACAGAAAACCTCAAAATCCTTCTTCATAAATTCTTGAATCGCGAACTCTTTGATCAACATCAACTGTACCATTCAAGGATTTTTGTAAATCCTGAGTGCCTTGGGGAAATGCAATGTACATGTAGCAAAAAGGCTACCTAATGGCCATATGGAATGTAGTTTATTCTTGCCCACTTGCAAGTAACATAGAAATGTCTGTATGAAATGTCTCTGGGGGCCTGGCGCGAGACAGATGAATATTCAGGAAATGGGTAGAGAGGGGAACAGAGAAGCAGCTTTGAATGTTGAACTGACATTCCCATCAGCAGGACTTTGAGGCAAAAATGAGGACAGAAATGGATTATCACCTTTTATAAAGAGCAAAGCCTCCGACATGATTTTAAGTTTGCATCATAGGTACAATCAGACCTCAGTCAATGCATGCTGCCCTATCTGCAGGGCTGCACACAGAAAAAATCAAAGCAGACTTTAGGAACCTTAATAGTATACAAAGTCTCAATGCATGACTGTCATATTTATTTTTCAACTAAAAGCTATCTAAAAGAATGAGTGTTTAAAAAGTTTTATGTTGATTAACCAGTTCTGACTGTAATTAAGCTTATGAATAGAGAGAAAAATGCAAAATTTTATTAACTGTGGAAGGAATGTTAGGTCCTTAACTGCCCAGCAAGTTTGTGAAGACAAAGGAGATCAGTTTACAAGGGTTAAGTAAACATAATATTTTATATTACAGTTCAAATGAATCCAATTTCAACAAGACTGTGTAAGAGTCTAAAAATTGGTTTACCAGATTGAACATTTTTATGAACATTAAAACCCATTACATTGCTCTGAAGTACAGCTACCGAACAGCCAGAGCCACATAAAGAAACCATTTGTTACTTAGCCCTATGGCTGAATTGTTTCTTGCCTCCTTGCTATTCATGTCTGGTGGGTTCCCTGTATTTATTTTTACACGCCTACATGTTGTGCATTTTGTGTTCCTTGAAGTTCCAAGGTCATGTCAAAACAAAATGCATTCCTGAGTGGGTCAGCATAGGAATAGCCACACCAGACGTTAACGTAATAACTTGATGCTTACTGCTAATCTGAGAAAAGTAACCAGCTGTTGTGAAACACATTTCTGGTAAGGGAAGGAGGCAATACATGAACACAGTGCTCTGAAAACTGCTGGTTTAGCAGTAATTGACCTTCAGGTCCTTTATTTATCTATAGAATAGACATGTATTTATAACCTCCACATTCTGTTTAGCTAATCACTGGCTCTGACGAGCTCAAACAAAGTTGCCAATTAGCACTAATTATGATAGCAATATTTCATTCAGATTAATGAGTCTGAACCAATGAACTCCCTCAGAGAGGAAAAGTCCTTTTAAGCACTTTTCAGATTTCCAGCACCCCAAAGAATTAGACCACAGATACTATAAGCATGTATCCCATGGCGATAGCTCACCATTTGAGGGAAAACAAGCATTAGGTAATGGAGATACTGTTATACAGCATGACACAAGCAGAGTGGACCTTGTGCACCTCCCGTAGCATGCAGAACAGTTCCCCCATCAAACCACAACTACCTCTGCACAACACACCGCTTGTTAGGAGCCATAATATTCAAACATCCCTCATCTTCCAGCTGATCACTCCTTTTCCACACAGAGGCTAGTATTACAAGCGTTGGCAGTTGTCTTGGTTTTACTTGGGCCATGCCTGCATCGTGGCCAGCGCAAAATAGCTGAGGCAAGCCACTCGCTCTGGTGAGAGCCGACGGGCCAACGCCGCGCTGACGTATGCACCAGAGACCAGTCCGCTGAAGCCTATGTCAAGGAAAAAAATTGACCTTGGGCATTTCGAGCTATAGTTTTTAATAGCCAAATTACAGGGCAGATAAACTTTTAATGTAGCTCATGAGCAAGGCACACTAGTCCAGGCCTAAGGCTGGTGGGTGAAGAAAACAAAGGAAAGGAAAAGGTGTGGGTGAGGCCGGCTCAGGCCCTGCTGCCCCAGCAGCAACCCCGAACGTGGCCGTCCAAGGCCATACCTGGTCCAGTACAGAGATCTGTTTGGATGCACTCTGAGGTAAAATCAATGTCACCACCAGCAGCTCCTCACACCTGGAAGGAGCCATGTTTTATTACACCTGAAACACAAGGCTTGACTTCTCAGGATGTGTAACAGATTTGTCAGGTGAGCCAAAAGGGATCGTCCCCTTAGGGAGGCCAGAAGAAACGAATGTCAGGCTTGTCCCATCCAGGACTCACTCTTGCAGCTCTTACACTGAAAGGACACATTGTGAGAAGTGAATTAACTCACTGGCATCTGTATTAGCTACGTTAAAACCACCCAGAGCACGGACAGGATTGCCCATACCAGGTATCCAGAAAGGGAAACGCATAGTTTGGTTTCATGATGAGCTGTGGCTCTTCCTTGCTCTCCTCGAGGCTTCACTGGAGCAGGTTGCTGATGGGCAGGCTGCCTACCAGCACGGCAAGAGCAGGGCTGGGAAAAGGTCCAAAATCCAAAGAGGAGCTAGGCAGTAACCCAGAGACTGAAGGTCTGGTTTGACCAGGAAAAGCGCAGCCTTCCCAGTAAAGAGGATGATGAGTTGCAATGAGAGTGGGTGGGTAGGGTGGGGCGAGAGAAGGCTTGAGAGAATTGAGCCCAAATGACTCCCACACTCCAGAGAACCGGAGACTGGGAGCCGTCATTTCTGGAAAGCAGCATGCAGGGGTGTGCGAGTAGCAGAGAAAGACATTACTCCTTGTAGAGATGGTCAGGAGCTGCAATATTTGTACTCATGTTTTCAACACTACCAAGTACAGAACGTGTATGGGTCTGAGCTTGTGGACCTAACAGACCCATCTTAATTTCCTAAGAGTTGTAAAGGCAAACATAAAGGCAGCGTGAAACATAAAATATAATTTGGAAAACCTGTGTTGCTGGGGGAGGCAAAGAAGCATGCCTTAGCCTTCATGGAAAAAAAAGCTGTTTTGGCAAGGGCAATAATTAATGAGCCAGCGGTCATTTAAGGTGGGCATAAATATTTGCATCTCAGAAACATTTGCCACCTTCTCCACACTCGCCTTTTCGCTGTTTTTTGCCTTCTCTGCAGCCTCCTCTCTCACGCGCTCTTTTTCTCTCTCCTCCTCTCCCTGCCTGCCTGCCTATCATCTTGCTCTAATTGTTTCCAGATTTGTGTGGGAGGTCAGGGCCCGGGAGTGCTGCTTCATGCCAAGTTTATAAACAGAGCAGTGTTTCCAGATGGCCACTGGCTCCAGCCTGGCTAGCAGGTTGATTGGGACCAGAATAACAACAGGTGGAGAACAGACAATGAATTCCTTGACACTTATTTTACTCCCTCTGCTTTTTCCCCCATTCCCTCCTCCCTGCAGCCACCACGGCTACCACCAGCAGACCTTCAAGCTCTTGAATCAGGGCAGGGAGTCGGGACACGGGGGAGGGAGAGAGGAGGAGGAGGAATGATGAAAGAAAGCGCAAGTGACTTCCTTGACCGGAGAAATGGCAGGTCAGGAAAGGCGACGCATGCTGCTACCTCCCTGCCATCCATTACTGCTGCTGTTAATTAAGGTGTCCTTCAACCCCTCATGGAAGAGACCCGCAGAGATGAAACACAGAGACTAAACAAGATACCTTGGACAAATAGAGAAAATTAAAAGATTGATTTAACAATGCTCCTTAGGCAATTGTAAGCTCTCAGTTTTTGGCAAGGCAGCCTGGGCCACCAAGCCCACTGGCAGCGACAACACATCTTCAGTCACAGGGAGCTCCGTACTCTTTTTTTCCAGACAGAGCTAGTTTCCCCCAGGCTCCAGTTTGCTACTCCCCTTCCCAGGCTCCTGCCCTTCCCAGTCTCCCTCGCCTCCTCCGAGCTGATGTTTTCTTCCCACTCTCCACACCATATTCCCACTTCCCTCATCGAAAGTTGTTTATAGAAATGACGGGGGCAGGGAAAAGAGGCTCTGCAAAGCGGTAGCAGAGTTATTTTCTTTCTATTTCCTTGCTCTTCCCATTGTATTTGGGGGAGTTGTTTGGCACAACCGTACTGTTCCAGGTGACAGGGTTTAGAGCAGATCAGAAGGTGGCCACAGGTGACACAAAACTGCAGTGGGTTCAGACACAGGAGAAGCCTCACTCCAGCTGAAGGAGAAAGAGGCACAATTTATAGCAGCCTTGATTTTGGGCCTACAGTAACATGAAGGCATGCTTTATGTGCATACACAGAGTACAGGCAACCCCTACTGTCATATTCTTCCTGGAAATTCCCAAAAGGAAGGCAGATCCTGGGAGCGGATGGGAGAGAAAGAGCCAGGGTCAGAGGAGTAAAAAGAAACTTTATATGCCTAGGCTGCTTCAAGCTGTGGTAAGACTTTGAGGAAGGTGTGAACAAGAGCTCATCAGGATGCATTTGCAACAGAGTGTTTTGGTTCTGGTGGCTGTGACTGCCACAGCCTCTGTCCCCAAAGAGAGCACTGGGATGCGGGAGCTGGATGTGGTTCCAGCTGTATGCCGGAGTGCCAGATCTGTTCCTCCTCCTCCTCACTGAATCTCCCAGGGATCCATACAACTGGGAGCTCAACTTCAGAAGGAGAGGATGTGGAGAAGGGAGTGAAAGGGGTACTAATGGGGGAAATAAAGGAGAAACAGTCAGTCTTCCCGATGAATTCATTTTATATTACTGAACTGTAAATGTTCCTATTTTCCTGCCTGGCCCAGTTCTGCACTCCCTAGGGTAAGACGGCAGGACTATTACAAAGCAAAACTGTAAATGATCAAAAAACATTATAATCTCAAGTGAATTAATGAATAATGAGACTAAATTATTGAAACTGCTGGACATGACTCAACAGGATAGGCTCTAAAGACTTGTTATACACCAGAGAAAGAAAAAAAGGGTAAAATTTTCTCTCCATTTCCCAGTTGTGCTTACACTCCCCAGATGGCTAAAATTAAACTAGGATAAATATCCTAGAAATAAACCCATAGAGAAGTATTAGGATTGCAAAATTAAAAGCTGTTGTCTTTAAAAAGTTATTCCTTAAAAATTGAACAGGTGCCTTAAACAGAAAGTTGATAATTAACACAAGATTCCAAAGTGAATTATTTTCCTTCTATTAGCTGCACTCTTCACACATAAACAGAGAAATTCAAAAGGCAGTGAAATGGCATATACAGTCTCCTCTGTTCAAATGAAATGATTAGTAAACTGACTGAATTGCTAACATGGTTAAAGCAGACAGGATTTCCCCATTCATTATTAATAGCATATTTTCTTATTTGTAACCTTATATTCAGGTCCTTAATGGTTGACAGGTACTCTTGGATTGTCTATAAAATATCCCCAAAACCCATTTTGGCACAAACGCCAGTGTGAAGGTAAACTGAAATTTAATAGAACTATGATTTGCTGCTGCTCTGAATGCTCTTATATAAATGGTGTGTGAAAAGTGAGCATCATTTAAAAAGCATTTGCTAATATTTGCAATGCAAAGGACTGCAAATTCTTGCATACGAATACCTGGAAGCAGATTTGGAAGCATTTAGGGGTTTTCATGAATGTCAGCAAATTGTTAACAGGTTTTTATTTTCCTGGAGAAATTTCATGACTAGTTTTAGCTGTCAAATTTTATACTGCCTTAGTTCTACATCTACAAATAAACACAAAAACATATTAAGCCAGTTAAAAAATCTTTGCACTTCCAAAGCTCCTTATATCTCAGGATCTCAAAGTACTTTAAACAAACATTGTGCCTAATCCTAGGGACTGGTTTAAATGAGGTCACTCAGCACCTCTTAAGTAGATGCTTAGGATATTTTGCCAGAGTGGACTTTTAAGATAGATCATTTTATGGCAATAGGGTAAGCTCCAACAGTTTGGAGATTCTCCCAATTTCAGACTGTAAATTCTTTGGGGCAGAAAATTACTTTGACCATATGCTTAGGCAGTAGAATATTGATTTTACTGGGAATTCTGTACATAACTGAGATGCAAGTAGAATAACAAAGGAAGAGAATAGGAAGTGTCAAGACAAGGTGCCCGCTGAGGCAGGACTTGCATCTGATCAAATACAGTAATTCTTACGTTAATATGAATTCTAGAATTCTGCTCATGCACAATGTTTCCAATTAATTGTGGAGCATTATTTGGAGTATAGACTGATAATTTTTCATGTGCCACTAACACTACTGCTTTTGGCAACGCACTATGTTTTGTATAACTCAGAAATACTAGGCCATGCCTTTTCCATTGGTGCTCCTGTGTTTTACAGAAATCTGCATACCAGGTTTTTCAAAAAGGAATTCAGTTCACTGACTGGTTCGTAGATGTTTTGCAATATCTGTTTCCCCCGAACAGAATTATCCAACTCAAGTAAAGTAAACTCGAGAGCTGACTGTGCACTGAACTCTAAATTTTTGTAGTGAAGTTACTGATCTGATCCTGAACTATGGACACTTATCTGCAGTCCTATTTTCTCTTTCAGTAGCTCATCATTGACAGTGATGACCAGAGTCACTGGTGGACCACTCTATGGAGAGAAAGCAAATGACATCTGTATTTTAAACCAACAAACAGCTTTCAGTAGTGTCCTGGTTTCAGCTGGGACAGCGATAATTTTATTCTTAGTAGCTACAATAGCACTGTGTTTGGGATTCAGTATGAGATTTGGTATGAGATTTGGTATGAGAAGAATGTTGATAATATACTGATGGGTTTAGTTGTTGCTAAGAAATCAAGGACTTTTCAGTTTCCCATGCTTTGTTAGTGTGCAGGTGCACAAGAAGCTGAGAGGGAGCACAGCCAGAGCAATAGACCCAAATTGACATCATGTTCAGTATATAGATGAGGGTCATTCAGGAAACCCTCTCTCTCTCTTCTGGGGTTGTGGTTTAGGGATTTTCTCTCCCTGGGATCACTAGCCAGGAATGGGCTGGGCATTAGTCAGCAGGTGATGAGCAGTTGCACTGTGTATCTCATTTGCATATTCTATCGTTATTTTATTATTATTACCACTATTAGAATATTTTCTTTTATTTCAATTATTAAATTGTTCTTACCTCAACCCATGAGTCTCCTTACCTTTACCCCTCCAATTCTCTCCCCCATCCCCTAAGACAGGGGAGGGTGAGTGAGCAGCTGCGTGGTGTTTGCCTGCTGGCCAGATTAAAACCATGACAAGTAGTTGGAAAGCTGACGATAAACAAGCCTATGAATTACTAGCATAAGTAATTCTTTTAAGAAGAAGTGTTTATTTGCATAATGCTGATTTGCAGTGTTGATGTCCACATGAACACACCACAGTAAGTAGATATTCTTGTTCTGGATGTGACTCCTTGCACCTTTTCCACACCCAGGCAGCACAGTGGGAAATGCCAGGGAGTCTGGCTTCACTCACGGACTCGGATATCAAGTTAAGCTTGAAAGGTCAAATTCTGGGAATCCACATTTCAGAAACTTTATATGTAAATGTAAGCAGAAGGATTCATCTCACCAAACTTCCTAAGTCTTAAACATCTACTGGAAGATGCTTAGATTACAGGTGCTTCTGCTATAGTCGGCAGAGACTGACATCTCCACAGGGATCTTCAGTGGAAAGATCTCTCACTTGCACACTGTTGACTGTAGAAGGACTTCAGAAAACTAAGATAGCTAGACATACAACTTCTTTCAGATGTTAAAATAAATTCTGCTCCAAGCACAGCAAAAGCTTTTTGGACTTTGCCAAAGATTAAGCTCTTCACACAGACATAACTATTGAGACCTACTGGTGCAATTGCATTTTCAAATGTGAATCTTTCTGAACATTCCCACTGTAGAGAGATTACATAAATGCTTGCTGAAATGTAGCTTATTTAGAAGTGAGTTACATACCTGAGCTAATGTTCCTGAAAAAAAAAAAAAAAAACAAAAAAAAAAACAACCAAAAAAACAACAGCTAAGCTTCTCAAGTAACTTTTGAAACACCTCAAACCAGAATGAAGTTATTTTTCTCTTCAAAAAGTTGGCAAGGCAGTGAAAAGACTTGTGTGGAGGAGGAGGTGAGAAACACTGTTTCTAAATGCTGAGAAACCAAGTAAACTGTCTGTAGTGGCAGCCCATATTCAGTGACTGTGGGTTATT